>NC_090815.1:84424662-84644662 GCF_000390325.3 Nicotiana tomentosiformis
CCATTCACCCCGAACTCGGTTATGTGATTTGTTTTGAAATCCGACCTTAATTTAAGGTCTAAATCTCAATTTTACAAAATTCCCAATTTCTACCCAAATTCCTAATTTCTACCATGAAAATCCTAAATTTGATGTTGAAATCTCATGAAAAGTGATGGATAATTGAAAGGAAATATATTAGAGTTGCTTACCAATAATTTTGGGGAGAAAATCCTCTTGAAAAATCGCCTTTAGAGTGTTAAGGGTTGAGAAATGGTATAAAATGAGCTAAGTCCCATTTTTTTCCTCTTTTACCCAGCTACAGATGTCGCAATTGCGATGTCTTGTTCGCAATTGCGACCATCGCAACTGCGAAGCACAGGTCACAAAAGCGAACTATGCATCAAAATCCTAGATGCCGCAATTACGACAAATTGTTCGCAAATGCGAACTGCCCTCCTTCCCAAAAAGCTACCAAATTCTTTGCAAATGTAAAGATACCCAAACTCTACATAGTATCGCAATTGCGATGACAGAGTCGCAAATGTGGACATAAGATACATCGCAAATGCGACTCTTTCCTCGCAAATGCGACTCTTTCCTCGCCAATGCGAGAATACCAGTCCCCATCCCATGCTCGCAAATGCGATGAGGTGATCGTAAAAGCGAGGCTCACATTAGCGAGCCAGACCTTGCAATTGTGAGATCTGCAGTTCGGCACTAGAAACAGCAGTGCACCAGCTAGTTCAATTTATCCAAAACTCTTCCGAAATGCGTCTGAAACTCATCCAAGCCCCTCGGGCTCCAAACCAAACATGCATACAAGTGTAATAACATCATACGAACTCGCTCTCGCAATCAAATCATCAAAATAATATCTAATTCTACAAATCGAACAGCAAAAGGAATGAATTTTCAAAGTAAACTCAAGAACAACTAGAATCACATCTAAGCGTCTGAATCACGCCAAACCAATTCCGAATTGTACTAAATTTTGCAGACAAGTTTCAAAAATAAAATCTGAACCCGATAGCCATGAAGTCAACTTACGGTTAAACTTAGGAAATTTCCAAACTTTCAAAATACTAGTTTTCGGCAAATTGAGCCAAATCAATCTAGGGACCTCCAATTTCAATTACGGGCATACGCCTAAGTCTAAAATCACGATATAGACCTACCGAAATCATCAAAACACCGATCCTAGGTCACTTTCACAAAAATATTGACTGTGGTCAACTCAAGTTATTTTTAAAGCCAAAAATTATATTTTCTTTAAATTTTCACATAAAAGCTTTTCGAAAAGTGACGCGGACTATGCGCAAATTAAGAAACATCAAATGAAGCTAACAGAGGTCTCGGAATATGAAAATAAGGGCTAATACTCAAGATGATCTATCGAATTGTCACATAGAATCGCATGCTTATTAGTTTAAAATTCTAAATCCGCCAACTAAAACAACACACACGCATAAAAAGGGCGTATCCAAGAAATATCTGAAACAATAGAAACCATTTTGAAAATTTAGTAATAATATAAACCAAAATATCCATAAAGTCGAGCCCCAAAGCCGATAATGAATATTGAAAAATCAAAAGAAAATACTCATCAATACAAAAACTATAATCTCGGTACACGAAAGTACATGATTGACCTATATGATTTTCACTATTTTTTTTAAAGAATATTTACTCTTAGCTTTTGAGTTTTTCGTCCATCATAATGTTATGAGATTTGGCAAGACATGTGCCTCAAAAACTAAGAGGAATTATCACATTTGAATTTCAAAATATTTTAGAGACAACGATGCTAATAATTGATAAATATGTAGCTTTTCACCGCGTGTATATATTAGCAATTGTTAATCACCTCCTCCAATTAAGTTATTTATAGACCTCCTTAGAAAGTTTCATTTTCCTTTCTCGTGCACAAGGATTCCCAAAAAATGACCAGCAGAAATTTTGACTTAGCTAGGTTTATTTTCAGACTATGAAGCATCATACTCTTAAGAATTGATCGAACTAAGTGCTCATCAAATCCGTTCAACTTGACCACTATAAAATCAACCTAGAGTCTTAGACATATAACGACCTGAGTTCATAGAACATTTAATTCATTGCTTGTCGACAAGTGTATAATGCATTTTTCAATCGGAATGGTATTACTAGTCACTCAAAGAAGCCTATTTAATCTGCACATCATAATGTATTTATCTTTTGGAGTGGTTAGTTGTTGTTCTGATAGTGAATGCATATATTTTGATTTTTCCATTCTTCACATAGATCAACACAATTTTAAATAATACTTCTCATAAATCCAACTATCTCCTGCTTAGTATAAGGTAGAACAATTTGATTAATTTCATGATTCCAACCTTAAATTTAGCGATTGTTTGATGAATCAAATTGAAGAAATTGAAATTTTAGTAAAAACTTTTTTAAAACATAAATTGATAATTTGAAAGCCGATTTGAGGTCGAAATTGGTATGGTTGGACTCGTATCGGTATAGAACATCAACAACATAATTCCCAAAATCGGTGGAACTGAGTCATAAGCTCTACAGAATATTCTAAAACCTCTACTACAATACTGTCTGATAAAGGAAATAACAGTAATGAGAAGATTACGGAAGGTGACTCCGAGGCATGTGGACGTCGAGCAGGTATACTTTGAAGTCTCTGGAAAAGCAACTAATCAATCAATCACTAGTGTTCAGCACAGGCAGGCGTACCTAGATCTGTACAAAAATTTGCAGAAGTACAGTATGGGTATACCACAACGGTACCTAGTAAGTATCACGCCTAACCTCGATAGAGTAGCGACGAGCTAGGTCAAAACACCTATTAGGATAAAAGAGAACTAATAGAGTATAGCACAGTCTAAATATGGAATGCGAGGAAATAAATGACAAGTAAGCAGTTCAATAATGCAGGCTAACAACGGAAGTTTAAGCGATAAAGGCAACAAAGAGTAAACATATGATGAAACAACAAGGAAACAAATACGGGTAGTTTCAAGTAAGGCAATGAAGAACAACAAAAACTATTCAAACAACAACCCTTTTTGACATAGAGCACACAACAAGAAATCACAACTGAGGTACTGCCGCATTTCTAAATTTCATAATTTCAATCATAACTTTTTCTTATACCACCATGTAAGCCTTACATTTAGTTTTGAAAATTATTTTTTCCGAAATAGCTACATACGTTTTAGCCCGCCTTATCTCACCGCGTGGCTTCAAGTAGTTCCTCTACTAGCAACACGTGTATCAAGCCCACCTTATCTCACTGCATGCGTATCAATCCCTAGCCTTATACCACCGTATGTGTATCAACAACATAATCATAACTCGCACCACAAGTGCCCATATGCCACAACTTGCCAAACGATCAACAATACTAATTTTTCCACAACAAATAGCCCATGACTCAATCACAATGTGTACTAACAACTTCACATCAATGTGATACCGATTTTTACAACTTCAACACCAATAACTCAACAAGAAGATATTCCACAAAATAACAACCTCAAGTAAGAGTAATTTAACAAATAAGAGGTAACAAGGCAATAGGAAAAATAACAACTTCAACTAAAACATATAAGAGCAAATATAGCAAGTAAGAGGTAGAACAAGTGCTACAACGTCAAATAAAGCATGTAGGAGTAGATTAACAAATGTAATAGTAGATTAACAATGAAAGATGTGACATATTATAATAATTCAATTAAAGGTATGGAAAGAGTCTAAATAACCTATACCGGTCAAATACCACATATAGCCTGGGTACCCGCTTGTCACCTTGCGTACACGGCTTTCACATAACACAAATAGCACAATCAACCCAAATCTTAAGGGATATTTTTATCCACATAAAATTAGGCAAGATATTTTCCTCAACTAGGCCAACTCAACCCTCGAAAATAGCTTTTCTCCTAAAATTCGCCTCCACATGGTTCAAATCTAACAAAAAATAACTTATCATCATCAAACAATGCAAGAGAAATAAATTATAATAAATAAAGCTATGATATTTACACTTTTCCCAAAAAGTCAACAAAAGTCAACTCTAGGCTCACCCGGTCAAAACCCGAGTCCAAGGGTAGATTCCGACTACCCATAACCCTACAAATTCATATATGTGTTTTGTTTTTAAATCCGAGTCCAAATCGACTCTCAAAACTCAATTTTTCATTTTAAAAAAAAAATTGAGAAAATTTCCCAATTTTCCTCTTTGATTCTCATAAATTTAATGTTAAATCTAAGAAATGACCATGAAATATAGTTGCAAATTATTTAGAATCACTTACCCAATATTTGTAGATGAAAATCTCCTCTCCAAATCGCCTCCTACCGAGTCTAGGGTTCTAAAATGAGAGAAATGAGATAAAATTCCGATTTTTCTAACTTTTGTTCAGCTGCAGATGTCACAATTGCGACACTGGGTTCGCAATTGCGAAGAATATCTCGCAATTGCGGTACTGACATACTTAAGGGGAACTTTGCAAATGCAACAGTGGATTCGCAAATGCGAACCCTGTTCACACGCAAATGCGACAAATGCATCCAAAATGCGAAATGTCCTGCCCAGACTCACACTTAGCAATTGCGAACCAAGAATCGCAATCAACACACCTGATACCCCCTGCTATATTCGCAATTGTAATGTTGGTGCTCGCAATTGCGACATCAGAGCACCAGCACACCAGCAATTCTGTTTTCAGTCTAAACCATTCTGAATCACGTCTGAAACTCATCCGAGCCCTCGGGGCTCCAAACTAAATATCCACAAAAGTCTAGAAATATCCAAAAAAGTTTAAAAATATCCTACAAACTCGCTCGCGTGATCAAAACACAAAAATAACATCTAGAACTACGAATCAGACACAAAAATGCATGAATTTTAAAGCAAAGTTCAAGAACATCTAAAATTGCAACCAAGAGTCTGAATACTACCAAATCAACTCCAACTGACACTAAATTTTGCAAACAAGTTCTAAAAAGAATAACAGACAAGTCCCAAAACCAAATTCCGAACCCGATAGCCATAAGTCAACCTACGGTCAAACTTCTAAACCTCAAATTATCAATTTTTGGCAAAGCAACACAAATCAACCTACTAACCTCTGAATTCGATTGCGAGCATAAGCTTGAGTCCAAAATCACTGTACGAACCTATCGAAGCCATCAAAATATTATTCCGGGGTCATTTTTACAAAAGTCAAAGTTTAGTCAACATAATCAACCTAGGCTTCTAAGCCAAGAACCAAAGGATCCAAATCAACTCGAAATCTTATCGAAATGAAACGAATCAACCCCATAAGTCATAAAGCCAAAATTATACATGTGTGAAGCATAAAAAGGGGAAACAAGGCGCAAATACACAAAACGATGGTTCTGGTCGTTACATTGACTTTTTTGGTTGAGTTTTTGATTTTAGCTAAAAATCAAAACTTTATTATTCAGAATCATTTTCTATGGCTTTTATTTATGATATTACGTTATTTTGGCTAGATTCGAGCCGTCTGGAGGTTGTTTCATGCGGGAAAGGCTTCTTAGAGTATATTGATTTAACTTCTTTGAGGTAAGTATCTTACCTAGCTTTGTTGGGGGAATTTGTCCTACTAATTGATATTATTTGTTACATGCGGGAATGATGCATATGCTAGGTGACGAACGTTTATGCATGTGCCAGGTTTATCCATACTCGGGGTAGATTATACGATTCTTTGTGCCTTGTTGGACTATGTGAATGTCTTGCCTCATGTTTTACTTCACTTCTATATTATATTATAACGAGCCGAACGGTCGTTTTGAGCATTTGCACTTCGTTTGATAGTTTGGGGGCACGAGTAGCTCCGTATGATATATTAGGACCTGTGTACAAAATTTGAATTCATTCTGAGTTGATTTGATATGTTTCGCCGTGAGTTTTTGGAAGTCGAAAGTTCGAAAGTTCATTAAGTTTGATTTGAGGTGTGTTTCATCGTTTCGATGTTGTTATACGTGATTTGAGGCCTCGCGTAAGTCTGTGTTATGTTATGAGACTTGTTGGTATGTTCGCACGGGGTCCCGAGGGGCTCGGGTGAGTTTTGGATAGAATTGGGTTGTGTTGCGCTCGTTTTTCTTATGTTTCGACGTCGTTTCTTCAAGCATAAATGGTACCACATTGAACAAATGAGCTTCGATTTCTATTTTGGTTGAAGCATTAGATCCGTATCGTAATTACGGATCCGTAGCAAAAAGAATCATCGAATTTGGACATCGTATGAGGAGTTTATAGTCATTTTACTAAGAATTGGGTTGCCAGATTTTTCAGATTAATTACGAACTTGCCACTTACTTCGTATTTAAAAATCTGCACTATTTCCAAATATTGAAACCAACATATCTCCTTCATTATAAGGTCAAATGGAGTGATTCAAAAGCCTATCTTGACTGACATTTCACAAGTAATCCATTGGAGGCATCAAAAAAAGTTTTGGGATCGTTTGGCATGCAAAACGAGGCAGAATAACTGGGCAAAAGTACTTATTATCGAAGGTTTATTCATTTGGTCATATTTAAGTTGGGGAGCTCGGATTTGGACATCGATTCGGAGTCGGATTTGAGTGAAACTAGTATGGTTGGACTCGTAATTGAATGGGTTATCGGATTTTTAACTTTTGTCGGGTTCCGAGGCGCGGGCCCTGGTTGGGCTTTATGGCCGATTTTTGGCTTTTGATTAAAGATTCGATCTTTTTCGATTGGGATTGGTTCTTTTAGCATTGTTTGATGTATTTGAGTTATTTTTGGTTAGTTTCGAGCCGTTCGGAGGTTGGAACATGCGGGATGGCATTTTTGGAGCATCGCTTGGCTTGCTCGGTATTGGAATTGGCTTGTTTGAGGTAAGTAACTCTTCTATACTTAGTGATGAGGGTATGAAACCCCGAGTTATGTGCTATGTGATTGATGATGAGGTGACGCACATGCTAGGTGACGGGCGTGTGGGCGTGCACCCGGTGAATTGTGACTCCTTTATTTTCATGGCACTGTTTAGTGGCCCTATTTTATTGATATCTGTGTTTTCACCACATGATTAAGTAACTGAACTGTGAATCATGCTAGCTTTCCTGTTTAGGACTTATGCTGATATTGTTAAGACCCATAGCGGTCGCTTCTTACTGTCATCTCACTTATTTCATTGATATTTCGTACTCAGTCATATTCATGCATTCATATCATATCTCAATCTTAGTTGTTGTGTATTGATACATCATATCATTGTTTTCGGGCTAGTTTATGAGATTGTGAGCCTGTGAGTGAGACTGGAGAGAGTGATGACTAGGAGAGGCTGAGAGCCTGTTTATGAGTGACAATTATGGGATCGGTTGCACGCCGCATCGGTTATATTGATGATTATGATAGCGCTTGGGTTGTAGGAGCCCCTCCAGAGTCTGTACACACCCCCAGTGAGCGCGGATGATATTATTGAGGGATGGATTTCCCTGGATATGGATTTGTCCGAAGTACTTGATACTTGGAGATGGATTTCTCCACAGGGTTTGATTGCCTTTTTTCCTCGGTACTGGTGACTTATAGTCAGTGTTGTATATGTTCTGGAATGGATTTCCCTGGGCCGTATAGGCCATATACAGTACCGAGTGGTTGAGCATGATGAGTGGAAAGTGTAAGACAATGAGATTGAGTACTCTGAGAGTGTGAGTACACGATTTATCTCTGAGATACATGGCATTGGCATGCACACATGACATACATGCATATAGATGCATTTTTCCTCATGTTGTACGGTATCACGTCATTCATGAATTTTTACACACATTGATATATGGGCATAGAGAGGTATTTCACACTTGCTATCTGGAAAGAAAACGAAACATCTAATTTATTGTGGAAAGGATTTTTGGAAAAAATTACGGTTTTCAAATTATCTCATATTTTACGATGATTTCGATAAAGGATTTAAGTTTTCACTGATATTCTTGAAAAGTGGAACTATTTTAGGAAAACTGTGAAAAATTTGAGCATTTTTATCGCTGAGTTACTTTCTTATTTGTATGCTCTACGTTGTTATGAACTGCTATTGGTTATTGGTGTTGGACCTGACCTATGTTCTAGCTCATCACTGCTTTCAACCTAAGGTTAGGTTTGTTACTTACTCAGTACATGGGGTCGGTTATACTGATACTACACTTCTGCACATTGCGTGAAGATGTTGGCTGTTATTGGTGATGTGCTCGATGGTTGCCGGATTTGAAGATGTATCCGCGTTCCTATTGTAGCTGCCTCTTGTTCATGGTAGCATTAGATTTATAAAAACTCTGTTTATGTACTTTTCAAACAAAAGATGCATTTACTTCATATCATCTTTGTAAATTCTATTCTTACAAGCTCATGATTTGTACTACCAGTCCTTTGGGAAAGGATTAAGATTCAGAAAATTCCTTTGTTTGATTGTCTTATCACTATTATTGAAATTGGACAGTTATTCGTTGGCTTACCTAGCGGGTTGGGTTAGGTGCCATCGTGACTAGCAGATTTTGGGTCATGAGCTCTAGTTTCATAGGTTCTACAAGTCATGAGCAAGTGTCTAATAGAGTCTTGCAGATCGGTATGATGACGTCCATACCTATCTTCGAGAGGCTACAGGACATTTAGGATATACTTCCCATCTTTCTTTCCTTATCGTGTGGCACTGATTCAGCTTGAAGCGTAACTCTTTGAATTCCTTCCACGCATTCGTATGCACATGTGATCACTCAATATCAATTGTGCATCGACGGCTTGTGATTCCATGGTTGAGGTGCGAAATATGATTTTGGCGTGCTGATGATGGGCCAGTCTGGAGGACTTGAGGTTGGGTTTTGACTGTAGCTTGAGCACGGAGATTTCGATTGTGTGAGCACGTGCTTTTGGGACTTATATGTCTGGTGGTGTACCTATTAGTGGGATTTGTGATTGGATGCTATGTGGCGAGTGTGATGTGACTGTGGAAAGTGTTCAGATCATTCGAATGTGACGAAAAAAGTTTGATTGAGATGTAAATTTGGTGCTTGATTTCCATCTTGATTTGACGTATAGTCTCGAGTTATGTGTATGTTAAAGGATCCTTTCATGTTTTTTAGTTGATGAGTGAAGTAGATTTTCATGTGGTGATATGAGTTCAGACTCAGGAAGATTAAGTGATTGCATAATAGTTATGACTGTGGAAGGGTATAAAGAGATGTTAGTTTGAGGCGAAGCAGGTGGGTTATCTCCTGCGGGGTGTCCTGAGGTTTAAGTGATCCCTATGTTGTTTTGTAGCGAGTTCTCTTTAACCAATGAATTATATATAGAGCAATTTGAGTTTGGATCGCTTGTGGAAGTTGGCTTGGCTATTACGAGGATGAATGCGAGATTTACAGATAATTTGAGATATTAGATGGTTTGTGTTACATGAACTTATGAAGAATTTAGTTGAAGTTCAGTGCGAGATTTTTACAGCAACAGAGTATGGGCATTGTGAGTTATTGTGTGCTTTGATCTATGGCTTGGAGCCAAGTGGGGGAGTCTGCTATGGATAAGTTGATTGCACTGTTATGTGCTGTATTGGTTTCAGTTTGAGGTATACTGGTGAATCAGTTATGACTGGCAGAGGTTGAGTTCGAGGAGGACTCGAGTAAAGGAATTTCTGGATATGGGTTGTATTATGTTTGTGGGTATATGGGAAACACTGAATGATTGAGTTGTTATTCGTAAAGAATGTAGTGTGCATGGAGTAGGGAATTCACTCGGTTGCCTAGAAGTGTGGATTACTTCTTAGGGTGTTGTTGTGTGTCACGACCCAAACTGATAGGCCACGACAGGCATCTGGTACATTACTCAACCGAGTACCAACGTAACGTATCTTTCGTAGCATACTATCATAGGTAAATGAGCCGGAGAGGCCGTCGTGAGATAAGTAGAATAAAACATGAAATACCAACTTGGGCCTATAAGACCAAAATAATCACTCGTACACTAAACATAGGCCGATAAGGACATACAATCTTTTACGTACATGGCATATGTCTACAAGCCTCTAAGAGTAGATAAATACCGTAAAGGTCGGGATAGGGCCCCGCCATACTAAACAATACATGTTTGAATCATACTGACCAAATAAATAACTCCGGAGCAAATGGAGCACACCAACATCTTCCGCTGAGCTGATAGCCTACTTGGATAACTCTCAACCTGTCTATCGGGACCTACGGGCATGAAACGTAGCGTCCCTAGGCAAAAGGGACGTCAGTACAAATAAAGTACCAAGTAAGTAATATATAAAAGACATGAAAGAAACATGGAGTAAAGAACTCAACCTGTAATTCTGAATAGCTCTGTGAATCATGAAAATTGATAATGTCATGCATGTGCGTATAAATTTCATACCATGCATAGGTATATGCGTACATAACATCATCAAGCCTCTGAGGGCATCCCATTATATCATCTCAACCATTGTGGGCAAAATCATCAACGTATACCAGCTGATCAGGTGGTGGAGCGTATATAACGCCGTAACATTTTCCATATCCCATATACATATAATATATGCGTATATAACGCCTTCTGGTCATGGGCCAATGTACATGTATAAATGCATGAAATGCATAAGAAATACGTTAATAAGATTTCTCGAATATCATAAAATCAATATGCCTTTCGGACAAACTTTATCAAATACGTATTTTTCTAAGACCCATGAATAGAGGATATAATAATAATTCACAGGGGGAATCAAGAATATAGACACCTATAGTATTTCTATAAATAGAGTCATTTATGAAAGTTGCGTATTTTGCTCGTTTCGTTTGTATCATTTGGATCATGCCAAAAAGAAAGAAGGGATAGCCTTAACATACCTTAACTCTATTGAGTCCTTAATACCTTCCAAGCAATTCTTCAAACAACTCAACTCAATCTACCATAGCAGAAGGAGATTTAAAATCAGTGTTGAGTAAAGGCTAAGTCCGTAACTTAAACTAGTAGCTCGTTTACGTAAATTTGGGCAGCATCTCCCCTGTAACTAGGCCCTCCTCCAATACCATATACAACAACAACAAGAGCACAACAATAACAAAATGTAAGCATCGTTTTCCAACCTTATCTCCATCACAATATACCACAAAACAACCCACACACCCTAATCAATTCATACATAAAACGACAACCAAAGTAGTGTCAAACAACTTAAACAATGTAACGACAAACGACCAGCCCACCATTCCATCATTATGTGGTGTTTATCCACACCATTTGTCCTCCAAAACTCCATTAAACAGTAGAAAAATATACAGTCCAAAGGCAACACGAAATAGCCCACAAAACAGTCCACAAAACAATCCACTATAAGTCAAATAACTCGAACTCACGGCTTCCGATCACCATCCCGTGAGTTCTAACTATTAGAAAACGAATTTATCTAAATTCCTTGATAGTTAAACACTTAAATACAGAAAATAGGAATTTAATTAACTATTAAATACATTCCAAAACTCAAACTACAAATAAAAAGAGAGGCGATATAGCGATACTTACGTCGTAGGGATCATTCTGATGTTATCGCTTCTCGATTTCGTACCCGGGATGTTAGTATTATTTGAAGTACTATTGAAGAGCTCAAGGACTGTTTTATGGTGTTCTCTGGTAAGTTTCTATGTAGAAATGGAGAGAGAGACGAGTTAAGACATATATATCAACTTTTGAAAAGTCAAAAGGTGCTAGCTTGGCACCCTCTCATTCGCTCATCTTCCGACGCTTATATCTTTATATACGGATGTTGTATGAATGAACGGTTAAGAGCGTTGGAAACTAAATTCCAAGACCTTCAATTTGATATATAATATGTCCCAAAAATACCTCATATAGCACACGAAATTTATTTCTCAAAAAGCTCTGTTATAGGGCAAATTCTTAGTTGTTTTTTCCGTAACTTTAATTCGATTTTTTTCAAACTTTATATGTTTTATCCAAACATCATATATAGTCATATTATGACTTTAAAATAATTTAAATTATGATTAACAAGTCTCATATTCATTATACGTCACCTTGGGACGCATAGGGTGTAACAGTGTGCAAATGGGGCACATGTCGTTCGGTCTGTTTGATCAGTTTAATTGAGATTTGAGTAGAGTGGATGACTCTCGAGAATGGTTCTAATCGATTCAAGATTCATATGTAACAATTAGGAATCTTCAGGATGTGTATTTGGCTAGAAACTGAGATTTATATTGGAGGGTGTCAAGACTTGTGGCATTTCTATATCATTATGGATTCTACATTTCAGTATCAGGAAAGGGGAAAAAAGCGGCTTTAGATTCACAGAAGGTCTCTTTAGAGTGGGTATCTTAGTTGTGGTACTTTTGGGGTGCTTAAGAGGGAATTCAACGGCTTATGAGCATTAGGGCGGTGTGGTTCCATGCTAGAGTTTGTAGGGCATATTTGGTTAAGGATCGTAGTATTCTAGCAAGGAGAAGTATCAATTTGAAAGGCAATTCGGGAAGGACTCGGAGAATTAGGATAACTTGTTAGTAGGTTAGATCAACACAATAATAGATATAATCGGTTCTTTGGGTGCTTATGATGTGGTGGGTTTCTACAGGTGCTTCGTGGCAATGCTATTGGGTTTTGGCAGCCTTCGTGGCTTGGTTGAGATAGAGAGATTTGGTTCTGATGGCTTGATTATGTGCAAATGAGTTTCAAAGAGTTTTCAATGGTTACTACCATGGTTTGAGGTGTATATTTCCTACTGGTGTGTGGAACATGTTGCGAATAAGGATTTTCTCCTGGATAAGATCAAATTGAAGGTTTCTAACTGGTTGAGTATATAGTTTACTATGACTCGGAGTGGATTATGAGATTTTCGTACTTTTTATACGATGGCATGGTATATGCGGTGTGTTGGATTGGGATTTGCATGAGCTAGGTCATGGTGTATTCTTAGGCAGCATGGACGGTTTCAGATGACTAGGTGAATGATATTACTATTTGGTATGGCTGGATGAAAGTATACATTTCAGAAGGGGCAATGTGTTTTGATTTATGGATACTTCATTGATATTGCGACACTCCTAGTTGATCGACTGCTGATATTCAAATTTTTCTATGTGGCACGGAAGAATTATAGAAGTATTCCTCATGGGATGATCGTGTATGAGAGATGTGTTAAACATTCAAGCGGTGGAGATGGGATTATGGTGATTCGTGTATTCTATATATTTGGAGACTGGGAGTTCTCAGGAGCAGATCATATCATGGTTGTGGACTGTGAAGTCGTGGCCGAAACTAGCAAGATGATAGTATGTGTTATGATTCAGTCATTGTGGAACATCAGGGAGTTATTTATCTATTTATGGGTGACTAGATTTGGGGTCCATTGGTAGGCCCAATTAGGATGTGTATTCTACACCGAGTCGGATTGGTTGGCTCCATACTGCTATTGCTGAGGGATGTGCCATTCGTTTGTTATTGAGCTTATTTGTGTTCTGAAATGATCTGTGGGTTACTCTTCTATGCTACGAGGAGTTGTAAATTGTAGGTTATAAACACACATGGTATGGTTCTATTGGGGCCTTATAATGGAATTTGAGCGAGATGAGTATTTGAGTATTGCATGATTGATGGAGTATTGGTTATGCTCTTTCGGGGTTTGTATGGCACTGTGTCATTTTGCCTCTCCGTGGTTATGGTAATGCACTTTGAGTACTTGATGTCAAATTGCGTGTGGTTATTGATTTTGAGCAGGGTGGCTTGAGGTATATGCCATGGATCAGTGTTTGGATGGGGCACGCATTGCAGCGAAATTATGTTGAGGTATGAACCTTTGTGTTAGATTCGTATGATGGTCCTACGGGGTATGATGGATTTTCAGTATTTCGTTATGGCAGTACTTGTTAAGCTTGCGGGACAGTTCTCTTGTTTGAGTCATTTTTTCATGATTTGAGTACATTTAGATTATTGCTTATTGGTGCACGGATTGCACAGGTTGTGGCTTTAGATTGTGTTGATGTGGCATGTCACTAGAATGATTGTGTTGGATGAGATAAGGTCATTGGACCTAGAATGGATACTATCGTAATTGATTATATCATAGTTGGAAGGATAATATCAGAAGTCGGCTTAGAAATCGGCTATAGTTCTTATCGAAGGAGGGAGAGTTCCATGACTTGTTGGTCTGATAAGTGGTTACGAGTTTCTGCGTGTTTCTTTCATCATTGGCAGTGTACAAAGGTTCAGAACAAGATTTTAGTTGATATGAGGTTCGTTACCGGTGTCGAGTTGGTTATCGAGCAGTTATTGTGGTCGGAAGTTATCGCTATGAGTATTTGAGTTGTGTGGTATATCCTGTGATTGTGTCGTGGGTCATAGTTATGGCTTGATACAGCTTGTTCAGACTTATACGATGTGTATATGCGAAGTTCGGGTCTTGTAGTAATTCCGGATGTTGGAAATTGGATACTGTGGTTTACGGACTAAGGATGGAATAATGATATTTAGTTGTGTGGTGTGGTCGGGCCTAGTTGAAATAGGGTGACGTGGGATCAACCCTGAGTATGTGCATGGTAAAGTTATACGACGGTTTGATGGCCTTGGGAACAACTCTTGGCACGTTCGAGGACGAACGTATGTGTTAAGTGGGGGAGAATGTAACGACTCGAACGGTCGTTTTGAGTATTTTCACTTCACTTGGTAGTTTGGGGGCACGAGTAGCTCCGTATGATGTATTAGTACTTGTGTGCAAAATTTGAGTTCATTCTGAGTTGATTTGTTATGTTTCGGCGCGAGTTTTTGGATGTCGAAAGTTCGAAAGTTCATTAAGTTTGATTTGAGGTGTGTTTCATCATTTCGATGTTGTTATGTGTGATTTGAGGCCTTGAGTAAGTACGTGTTATGTTATGGGACTTGTTGGTATGTTTGTACGGGGTCCCGAGGAGTTCGGGTGAGTTTTGGATAGAATTGGGTTGTGTTGCGCTCGTTTTTCTTATGTTTCGACGTCGTTTCTTCAAGCATAAATGGTACCACATTGAACAAATGAGCTCCAATTTCTGTTTTGGTTGAAGCATTAGATCCGTATCATAATTATGGATCCGTAGCAAAATGAATCGTCAAATTTGGATATCGTATGAGTAGTTTATGGTCATTTTACTAAGAATTGGGTTGCTAGATTTTTCAGATTAATTACGAAATTGCCACTCACTTTGTATTTAAAAATCTGCACTATTTCCAAATATTGAAACCAACATATCTACTTCATTATAAGGTCAAATGGAGTGATTCAAAAGCCTATCTTGACTGAAGTTTCACAAGTAATCCATTGGAGGCATCAAAAGCAAGTTTTGGGATCATTCGGCATGCAAAACAAGGCAGAACAACTGGGCAA
The DNA here is from genome assembly GCF_000390325.3 of Nicotiana tomentosiformis. Taxonomy (NCBI): domain Eukaryota; kingdom Viridiplantae; phylum Streptophyta; class Magnoliopsida; order Solanales; family Solanaceae; genus Nicotiana; species Nicotiana tomentosiformis. The sequence goes on from NC_090815.1 coordinate 84,440,048, forward strand.
AAGTACTTATTATCGAAGGTTTGTTCATTTGGTCATATTTTGAGTTGGGGAACTCGGATTTGGATAATTTTTGGAGGGAATTTTTACCATATAGATTGGAGTAAGTGTTCTATACTTGATTTTGGTTATATTTCATGAATCCATCTTCGTTTTTACTATTTGATTGATGATTTCAAAGTGAAATTCTGGGGTTTTGTCTAACATTTCATAAAGTGAATTTTGAGTTTTGAACATCGATTCGGAGTCGGATTTGAGTAAAAATAGTATGGTTGGACTCATAATTAAATGGGTTATCAGATTTTATGAGTTTTTTCGGGTTCCGAGGCGCGGGCCCGGGTTGGGCTTTTTGGCCGTTTTTGAGCTTTTGATTAAAGATTCGATCTTTTTCGATTGGGATTGGTTCTTTTAGCATTGTTTGATGTATTTGAGTTATTTTTGGTTAGTTTCGAGCTGTTCAGAGGCCGGAACGCACGAGATGGCATTTTTGGAGCATCGCTTGGCTTGCTCGGCATTGGAATTGGCTTGTTCGAGGTAAGTAACTCTTCTAAACTTAGTGCTGAGGGTATGAAACCCCGAATTACGTGCTATGTGATTGATGATGAGGTGCCGCACATGCTAGGTGATGGGCGTGTGGGGGTGTCCCCGGTGAATTGTGACTCCTTTGTTTTCATGGCACTGTTTAGTGGCCCTATTTTGTTGATATTTGTGTTTTCACCACGTGATTAAGTAACTGAACTATGAATCATGCTAGCTATCCTGTTTAGGCCTTATTCTGATATTGTTAGGACCCATAGTGGTCGCTTCTTACTGTCATCTCACTGATTTTATTGATATTTCGTACTCAGTCATATTCATGCATTCATATCATATCTCAGTCTCAGTTGTTGTGTATTGATACATCATATCATTGTTGTCGGGCTAGTTTCATGACATTGTGAGCCCGTGAGTGAGACTGGAGAGAGTGATGACTGAGAGAGGCGGAGAGCCTGTTTATGAGTGACAATTATGGGATCGGGCTGCACGCCGCAGCGGTTATATTGATGATTATGATAGCACTTGGGTTGTAGTAGCCCCTCCGGAGTCTGTACACACCCCCGGTGAGCGCGGATGATATTATTGAGGGATGGATTTCCCTAGACATGGATTTGTCCGACATACTTGATACCTGGAGATGGAGTTCTCCACAGGGTTGGATTGCCCTTTTTCCTCGGTACTGGTGACTTATAGTCAGTGTTGAATATGTTCTGTGATGGATTTCCCTGGGCCGTATGGGCCATATACAGTACCGAGTGGTTGAGCATGATGAGTGAAAAGTGTGAGACAGTGAGATTGAGTACTCTGAGAGTATGAGTACATGATTCATCTCTGAGATACATGGCATTGGCATGCACACATGACATACAGGCATAGAGATGCATTTTTCCTCATATTGTACGGTATCACGTTATTCATGAATTTTTACACACATTGATATGTGGGCATAGAGAGGTATTTCACACTTGCTATCTGGAAAGAAAACGAAACATCTAATTTATTTTGGAAAGGATTTTTGGAAAAATTTACGGTTTTCAAATTATCTCATATTTTACGACGATTTCGGTAAAGGATTTAAGTTTTCACTGATATTCTTGAAAAGTGGAACTATTTTCGGAAAAACTGTGAAAACGCTGAGCATTTTTATCACTGAGTTACTTTCTTATTTATATGCTCTACGTTGTTATGAACTGATATTGGTTATTGGTGTTGGACCCGACCTATGTTTCAGCTCGTCACTGCTTTCAACCTAAGGCTAGGTTTGTTACTTACTCAGTACATGTGGTCGGTTTTACTGATACTACACTTCTGCACATTGCATGCAGATCTTGGCTGTTGTTGTTGCTGTGCTCGATGGTTGTCGGATTTGAAGATGTACTTGCATTCCTATTGTAGCTGCCTCTTGTTTATGGTAGCCTTAGATATATAAAAACTCTGTTTATGTACTTTTCAAACAGAAGATGTATTTACTTCATATCAGCTTTGTAAATTCTATTTTTAGAAGTTCATGATTTATACTACCAGTCCTTGGGAAAGGTTTAAGATTCAGAAAATTCCTTTGTTTGATTGTCTTATCACTATTATTGAAATTGGACAGTTATAAGTTGGCTTACATAACGGGTTGGGTTAGGTGACATCGCGACTAGCGAATTTTGGGTCGTGATAGATATGAATATGAATTTCAGTGCTAGAAACCATGATTCAGCTTACTATAACTTGATTAAATTGACGGACTTTTTGTGAAACTATTGATATGCTAAATTCGGCCATCACTATGCCTAATCACGAATACATTTTTACGATGGTTATTCTTGAGATACTTAGGTTATATACTTGAGTTGAAGATCTCATTTGAGATTTGTTGAGATACTTAAGCGATGGGGTTCTTCAAGTCTATTGAATTGTTTAATTGTGCAAGAGTTGTGATTCTCGTTTACATGGTGTATTTTGTTTAACCACTCTTCTTGATGTTTCCGTGTTTCTTACCTTGATTGTTGTTGATATATATATATTTGCTTGGTGAAGAAGAGTGTAAAGCACGAAGGGTGATGTTGTGCTATTGTTATACATTATCATGTGAGGAAGAGTGTAAAGCACGAAGGGTGATTTCGTGTTATTTCATATACATTATTATGCACGAAGGATAATGCCGTTCCATTTCATTTACATTATCATGTGAGGACGAGAATAAAAGCACAAAGGGTGATGTAATGTCATTTCATTTACATTATCATGTGAGGATGAGAGTAAAAACACGAAGAGTGGTGTCGTGCCATTATTTTTATATTATCATGCACAAAAGCGTATTTTTGAGTAGGCGAGTATGAGAGACATGCATTATATTGTGATATCTTTTCCTTGCGTATGCATTCATGCCTTTATCTTGTGTTGTTAATGTTGCACCTAAGTCTTCTATGATGCTTGTGGTTGTCACATCTTTGCCTTTTCCCTTATTTCCTATTGTTCTATTCGTGCCTTCTATTTGTTACTTATTGTTACGTTCATATCTACCTTCTTGTTTGTTATATATACATCTATGACTTTTTCTCATTTGTTGTGATTTCACCTAAACCTTCTACCTCACTAGCTGTTGAAATCTATGTTCTTCTACCTTACTTGTTGTCACTACTTGTGTGCCTCTTATCCTGTCCGTTACCATTTTCCATATGCTTCCGACTTGTTTATTGTTGTTTTCTGTGTACTCTTTACTTCGTAGTTACTGTTATTGGCATTTCTTTTACCTTGTTGGTATTGTTATACATATATTTGGTGAGAATGATATAAATCCATGAAGGGTGTTGTCGTGCCAATTGATTTGATATACATTCATATATTTGGTGAGGATGAGATAAATGCATGAAGGGCGTTGCCATGCCATTTGATTTGATATCTTGAACACATTCCTCATACTAAGAAGATTCATGAATTTACTATGGTCTTTGGTGGTTATCGCTTTAAGAAAAGGTTTGGTTGTGATATAAAAAAAATAGACTGTTATTTCTTAGTAGTCATTTACTGCTTCGCAAATTTGTTCTTGTACTCTTTTCTGTTATCCCTAGTATTGTTTCTATTACAAATCTATCTGCACATGTTATATTAGTGAGTATCTTTTGACTTAACAACTTCGCCACTACTTCACCGAGGTTAGTCACGATACTTATTGAGTACATGGGGTTGGTTGTACTCATACTACACTTCTGCACCTTGCGTGCAGATCTTGGAAATGCATAGTCGTGGAGGACGGAGCCTAGCATTGAAGACATATCAGCACTCTAAATACAGACTATCATTTGTTCGCGGTAGTTTAGGATTTATATTTCTATTTATGTAAATTTCAAACAGATGATGTATCCTTTCTCAAACCAAATTTGTAATCTTATTCGTAGTCGCTCGTAACTTGTACTACCATTCCTTGGGAGGTTGCATAGAATTCAGTCATTTTATTTCTTGTTATGAATAATCTATCATTTTGGTTATCTTGTTCTATGTTTGGCTTACTTTGCATTAGGGTTAGGTTTCATCATGACCTAGTGGGATTTTGGGTCGTGACAAGTTGGTATATGAGCTCTATGTTCATAGGTTCTACGAGTCATGAGAAAGTGTCAAGTAGAGTCTTGCAGATCGGTATGATGACGTATATACCCATCTTCGAGAGGCTACAAGGAATTTAGGAAACTTCCATTCTTTCATTCCTTATCATGCAATCTTTTTTCAGCTTGAAGCTTGCAACTTCGACTTTACTCTATTTGTTTGTATGTGATGTTGAGCACCAAGTACCAGCGTGCACCGATAGCTTGTGATGTTACGGGTAGGCTGTGAAAGGCTGTGGATGCTTGATCACCGTCTTGATGTGTTTGGTTGCCTAGTTGTCGTGACCATGGTGGGGGTCATGGGACGATGTTGATTTGAAGCAAGACTATAGGATTTGAGGTTGTGTGATTTGTATGAGGCTTCTATTTAGTGGGATGCATATATTACCACTTTGCAGGGCTTGAGGAAGTTGGCTTGACGGTCACCAGGGTGAGTATGTACTTGGCAGGGTCTTTGGAGTATTTTATGACTAGAGTCACATAGGTCTATGAAGTATTCAGTTGATTAACAATGTGAGACGGGGCAACTACAAAGGAAAGGGTGCTATAGGTTACAGACAATGTGTTTTATGGATTCGAGCCAAGTAGGGGGAGTATGCTATCAACGATAGGATTGCATGGTCATGTGTTATGTTAGTTCTTGGACTGGGATGTGCTTGCAGATTGGCTATAATTTGAGAAAGGTTTTATCAAGGATGATATAGAGCAAGGTAAATGACTATCGAGAAGGTTCTGATAAGTTCAAGACTCATATGTGGTATTTAAGGATTCTTCGAATTTGTGTATGGTTAGGACTTGAGATATATATTGGATGGTGTCTATACTTGTAGTACATTTATATCATTATTGACTCTACATAGCAGTATTAGAGAGATGCAATAAATGGCTTCGGGTTCGCAAAAGGTCTATTCAGAGCGAGCATTTCGGGTTGAGTTACTTCTGGGTTTGGCAGTCTGTGTGACTCGATTGAGTTAGAGGGAAATCAGTCCTGATGATTTGATTATGTGTTAATGCTTTTCGAAGAATTCATGATGGTTATGGCCACAGTTCTGGGTTGATGTCTTCTACGGGCATAGAAGGTGTGTTGCTTGTGGTGATGTCCTCCCGGATTGAGTTAAATAGAAGGTTCTTGTTTAGAGTTGATTATGAGGTTTTCGTATTTTTTCAAATTAGCATGATGATTGCGGTGCGCCGTGTAGGGTCGGAAGTTGCGAGTACAAGGTTGCAATTTAGTTTCGAAGGGAATGTCATGAGTTCTAGATGGAATGGACGATTTCAGATGTTTAAAAGAATTCTAACACTATTTGATATCGCCTGAGGAGGTGTGCATTTTTGGAGACGCATTGTATTTTAACTTGCGGATGCTTGACTAGTATTACGGTAATCGCTTGGTTTTGGGTTGATGAGGTTCGGGTTTTCTACGTGGCACAAAAGATCTATGTGAGTATTTTCTGTAAGATTATGGAGTATGAGTGATATATAAGCTATTTGATTAGAGGAGTTGGGATCAGATATGGAGATTCCGGTATTCATGAGGTTTAGCGACTGGATGTTCTCGTAGTCGGACTATTCCTTGGTTACAGACTGTGAAGATATGTTAAGAATTGGATAGCTGAGGTTATGTGTTACAGATATGTTGCTATGGACTTTTGGAAGGCTATATGCCTATTTAGGGATGATAGGAATTGGTTTTGGGGGCTATTTGCAGACCTAATGAGGATGTGTATTCTATATCAGATCGAGTTTGCTCACTCTTATGTAATTGCTACCGTAGGTATACCATCAGGGGGAATGGACGTTATTCATGCCTTGGTCTATGTTATGTGTCCCTCTCTTATGTTATGACGGGTTGTGAGGCTACTTGATTATTCGGCCTTGTGGCTATGTGAGAGCGAGATAGCTCTCGCGATGTTGATTTGCTTATTGCACCTTAGTTGTGCTTACCTCTTTTTCTGTATTGTGTTATGTCTATTCGCCTCCCTGCAGTTATATTTGTGCACTCTATCATGCTTGATCTTGATGCACATATGCTTAATGAGCACGAACATTATGGCTCGATGGGTATCGCTACGTGGATTGATATGTTTGGGATCGGGTTACGCGCCGCAACAGAGTTATGTGGGATACCCTTCCTTGTGTTTATTTTCTGTGTTTTATTTTCCCTTTGTGGGATGAGTTCACGAAATTATGCTTTTGTTGTTATATCAGTTGTACTTGTTGGATAGTCCTTGTACCTTGTTTTTTTTTTCATTTTTGGATATATCTTAGTTATTGCTTGTTTGGTGTACTGACTGCATTGTGTGTGGTTCCATGTGGCTTTTGGTGTGACTTGTCAGTTGGGCTGGTTGTATAGGATAAGACGAGTTTTTTGGACTTGGGATTTGTACTATCGTATTGGGGTAAGGAATGTTTGGAAGAATAATACCTTATTTTCATTTAGAATTTATCAATGGCCCTTGTGGACGAGAGAACTCCACGACTTATTGATAGGGTGAGTGGTTAATAGTTTCTACATGTTATTTTTCATTATTGGCATAGTTCGAAGGTTTGGAACAAGGTTTATTTGATATGAGGTTTGTTGCCGGTACTGGTTTAGTAATGGGCAGCTATTGTGGTCAGAGATATTGCTATAGGCACATTAGCGATGTGTGATGACCCAAAAGGTCATCTTATATTTTAAAACTCGAATCTGTGCTATTAAGCCTTAAAAATCTCATTTTTACCCTCCTCGATTTGCGTGCACAGTCCGGACATGTTTCTGGAAAGCTTTTATGTTAAAAATTGATGAAAATAAGAACTTATGCCTTAAAAGTTGAATTTAGTTGACTTTGGTCAACATATTTGGTAAACGGGCCCGGATCCATGTTTTAACGATTCCGGTGGGTCCGTATCAAATATGGGACCTCGGCGTATGCCCGGAATCGAATTCGGAGGTCCCTAGCTCAAGTTATGAATTTTTGATAAAAATTAAAAGTCTGAAAATTAATTATTTTTAAGAATTGATTAATATTTGGCATTGTTAGTGCCGGGTCCGTATTCTGGTTCCGGATCCCGGTACAGGTTCATTATGATATTTAATACTTGTCTGTGATTCGGACGTCTAGTTGAGAAAATAGAAATTTTAAAGTGTTCTTGAGAATTTCATTTGATTTGGTGCTAAATTCGTAGTTGTATGTGTTATTCTGGCGATTTGATCGCGCGAGCAAGTTTGTATGATGTTTTTAGACTTGTGTGCATGTTTGGTTTGGAGCCTGAGGGCTCGGGTGAGTTTCGGATAGGCCACAGGATGTTTTGGACTTTGGAAATCTGATATTTTGCTGCAGTAGGTGTTCTAGCATGCCCTTCTTCGCGTTCGCGAAGGTACTCTCGCGAACGCAAAGAGTAAACTGGGAAACTGAAGATTTCTTCTTCGCAAACGCGAAGGCTTGGTCGCGAAGGCGAAGCGATGGGGGCGTTACCCTTCACGAACGTGACAAGCCCATCACGAACGCGTAGTGTTAGGCATTGGGGAGGGGGAGTCAGCCGTTCCTTCATCGCGAACGCGAGCAATGCCTCGCGAATGCGAAGGCCAGGGAGGAGTAACCATCGCGAACGCGAGCTGGGTCTCGCGAACGCGTAGGCTTGGCAGCCAGTACCCTTCGCGAACGTGACAGTGCTGTCGCGAACGCGATGAACACTGTCGCCCAATACTTAACAGAATCCAAAAACGGGATTTTAGCCAAAAATTCATTTTCTCGAAAACCAAACGGTGAGAGGCAATTTTTCAAGAGCCATTTCTTCCCCAAATTGTTGGTAAGTGATTCTAAACCATTTTCTTTCAATTACCCATTACATTTCTTGAATTTTCAACCTAAAATCTAGAGTTTTTATGGTAGAATTAGGTGTTAGGGTAGAAACTAGGGATTTCGGGAATTTGGGGATTTAGACCTCAATTTGAGGTCGGATTCCAAAACCAATTATATATTCGGGCTCGAGGATGAATGATTAAAAGGATTTTGGTCCGAACCTCGGGTTTTGACCAAGCGGGCCCGGGGTCGACTTTTCGACTTTGGAGGTGAATTCCAAAGAAAAAGTTGTGATTGAGAATTAAGTGGCCTTCAGAGCAAGGTAAGTGTCGTGTCTAACTTTAGCATGAGGTAATAGGTATTATGTGTTCATTTCCTACGTGTTTAGTTGTTAAATACGATGTATAGGTGAGGTGACGAGCATCTATGCATCATTGTCGAGTCATATCATGCGAGTAAAATTCTATTCTTGTCTATTTTGTAGCCTTAAATTCTATTATCCATGCTTAGCGGGTTATTTGAAATGTTGGGTGACTCATATCTGGTTTCACTGAGATTTGGTAACTTTCGAATATTGATTCAAGGTTGAGATTACATTATGCTATTGATTATGGGTAAAATATTGGTTTCTTTGTGATACTCTTATCTATCCGTTGTTATTGATTCTGTGATTAGTGAGGAGGAGTGTAAAGCATGAAGGGTGATGCCGTGCATGCATTATTTATATTGTGAGGAAGAGTGTAAAGCACGAAGGGTGATGCCGTATATATTATGAGAGGTTTATAGCACAAAGGATGATGCCGTGTATATTATGAGAGGTTTAATGCACGAAGGGTGATACCGTGCCGTTCTATTTATTTATTTGGTGAGGTTGAGAGTAAACGCACGAAGGGTGATACTGTGCCATTTTATTTATTTATTTATTTAGTGAGGTTGAGAGTAAAAGCACGCAGGGTGATGCCGTGTAGTTTTCCTTGCTGTTTTAATTGCTCAATTCATTTAAGGATTTTCGATTTAATTCTGTCTTTTCATTATTCTCACTCCTTGTGTTGTATTCCCTCACTGTATGTTCCCTTCCCATTATTTCTGTGTTAATTCTTTATTTACTATTGTTGCCACTAGCAAGATTATATTGTTCAGGTTATATGTGGGTGTCTTGTCCTAGCCTCGTCACTACTTCGCCGAGGTTAGGCTCGACACTTACCAGTACATGGGTTCGGTTGTACTGATGCTACACTCTGCACTTTCTGTGCAGATTTTGATACCGGCTCAGGTTGATCGAGATTTGCTACTGGTCCGCTGTCCGGAGACTCAAGGTAGATCTGTTGGCGTTCACAGACCTTGAAGTTCCCGTCTATCTTTTATATCCTACTATTTTCTTTCATTCAGACAGTTGTATTTCTTTCAGACTATTACTTGTAGTAAATTCTAGAATGCTCGTGAATTGTGACTCCAGATCCGGGTGGTAGTAATTAATATAGTTTTATGATATTCCGCACTTATTATATTTCATCTTAGCTAATTATTATTATTTACTGAATGGAAATAAGAAATTGGTTTAATGATTTTTCTAATATTGGCTTGCCTAGCAAGTGAAATGTTAGGTGCCATCACGGTCCCGTCGGCGGGAAATTTTGGGTCGTGATAGTTGGTATCAGAGAATTAGGTTGCCTAGGTCTCACGATTCATGAGCAAGCTTAGTAGAGTCTGGAGGATCGGTACAGAGACGTCTGAGCTTATCTTCCAGAGGCTATGAAGTTTACGAACAAGTTTCACTTCTATTCTTCTCTGTCGTGCGATTTTGCTTTCTCGATACTGATTGAACTCTTCTACTCTTATTCTCTCGCAGATGGCGAGAACACGTACCACTTCTTTAGCTGAGCAGCAGCCAGAGCCTCGAGTGACAGCTCCTACGCGGGGCAGAGGTCGAGGCCGTGCCAGAGGCCAAGGTAGGGGCCGGGCTCAGCCTAGGGCCCGAGCAGCAGCCCCAGCAGTGGAGCCTCAGATAGAGCTTGACGAGGAGGTTCCAACCTAGACTGTTCCTGCCGGACTAGTTCAGGTTCCGGAGGGGTTCATTGCTACCAAGTACTTTAGGACGCTTTGGTCCGTTTGGTGGGCTTTATGGAGAGTGTGGCCTAGACTGGCGCATTTCCCATGGCACCAGTAGTCTCTCAGGCTAGAGGAGGATCCCAGACTCCCACCACTCCTGCTTCGGAGCAGATAGCTCCCCAGTATCAGGCTCTAGCAGCTCAGCCAGTCAGATTAGTTCAGCCGGTTATTGCGGCACAGGTCGGAGATGGGCCAGCTATGTCTTCCGATGCTTTATGGAGATTGGACAGGTTTATCAAGCTCTTTCCTGTTCACTTCAGTGGTGCTCCTTCAGAGGATCCCCAGGAGTATCTTGACAGCTGTCACGAGGTTTTACGGAGCATGGGTACAGTGGAGACCAATGTGGTCGATTTTGCTGCATTTTAGATGACTGGTTCCGCCAAGAAATGGTGGAGAGATTACTTGTTGACCAGACCAGTTGGGTCGCCTACTCTTACTTAGGAACAATTCTCTCAGCTCTTCATAGAGAAGTTTCTGACTATCATATTGAGAGAGGAGCGTCGCCGTCAGTTTGAGCATCTCCAGCAGGCAGTAAGACTGTTACTCAGTATGAGACTCATTTTATGGATTTGGCTCGTCATGCTATTCTTCTGCTTACCACCGAGAGGGAGATGGTGAGGAGGTTTATTGATGGACTTGCTCAGCTTATCAGATTGCAGATGGCTAAGGAGACTAGGAGTGAGATTTCTTTTTAGGCGGCTGCTAATGTCGCCAGACGAGTCGAAATGGTTCTTACTCAGGGAGGTCAGGGGTCTGACAAGAGACCTCGTTATTCTGGTGAGTTCAGCGGCGCCTCATCTAAAGGTAGGAGTACTTTTGGTAGAGGCCATCCTCCCAGACCGTTTCATTCAGCGCTCCAGGCATCCCACGGTGCCTCAGGTGGTCGTGGCCCTCAGATGCATTATTCCGACCAGCTAGCCTACAGTGCACCACCAGCTCCTATTAATGCACCTCCACTCCAGAGTTATCAGGGTGGTTATTCAGGTCGACAGGGTCAGTTTCAGGGTCAGCAGTCACAGCAGCCCAAGTTATGTTATACTTGTGGTGATCCGAGGCACATTGCTAGATTTTGCCCTCGGGCAACGGGCAGCTCATAGCATCAGAGTTCTCGTGCCATGGTTCCGGCACCAGTTGCTGCACCACCTGCTCAGGCAGCCAGAGGCAGGGGTCAGGCAGCCAGAGGTAGAGGCCAGACTATTAGAGGTGGAGGTCAGGCCGTTAGAAGTAGAGACCAGCAGCTAGAGGCCGTCCCAGGGACGTAGTTCAGGGTGGTGGGGCCCAGCCCGATGTTATCTGAGGCTGAGTCATCTGACGTTGTTATCACAGGTACTGTTTCAGTTTGCAGTAGAGATGCTTCAGTTTTATTTGATCAGGGATTTACTTACTCCTATGTGTCATCCTATTTTGCTTCCTATTTGGTTGTGCCCCGTGATTCTTTGAGTGCTCCTGTGTATGTGTCCACACCAGTGGGAGATGCTATTGTTGTAGATTATGTTTATCGTTCGTGTGTGGTCACCATTAGGAGTCTTGAGACTCATGTAGATCTCTTACTTCTCGACATGGTTGATTTTGATGTCATGCTGGCTATGGATTGGCTGTCACTTTATCATGCTATATTAGATTATCACGCCAAGACGATGACCTTAGCCTTGCAGGGGTTGCCTCGATTATATTATCTCTTATGTGAAGGCTCGACATATGGTCGAGAAGGGGTGTCTAGCTTATTTGGCTTATGTCCGCGATTCTAGTGCGGAGGTTCCTTCCATAGATTTGGTGCCGGTTGTTCGTGAGTTTCCAGAGGTGTTCCCTGCAGACCTGCCGGGGATGCCACCCGACAGGGATATTGATTTCTGCATTGATTTGGCTCCGGGCACTCAGCCTATTTCCATTCTACCATATCAAATGGCCCCACCAGAGTTGAAAGAATTGAAGGAGCAGTTGCAAGATTTGCTTGATAAGGGCTTTATTAGACCTAGTGTTTCGCCTTGGGGTGCACCTGTGTTGTTTGTAAAGAAGAAAGATGGATCGATGAGGATGTGTATAGATTATCGGTAGTTGAACAAAGTCACCATCAAGAACAAGTATCCATTGCCGAGGATTAATGATTTATTTGATCAGCTTCAGGGTGCCAAGGTGTTTTCAAAGATTGATTTGAGATCTGGCTACCATCAGTTGAGGATTAGGGTATCCGATGTTCCTAAGACAGCTTTTCGGACTCGGTATGAGCATTATGAGTTTCTAGTGATGTCATTTGGGCTGACAAATGCCCCAGCAGCATTCATGGATTTGATGAACCGGGTGTTCAAACCCTAATTGGATTCATTTATGGTTGTGTTTATTGATGATATCTTGATCTACTTCCACAGTCGAGAGGAGCATGAGCAGCACCTTCGGATCGTTCTTCAGACTCTGAAAGACAGCCAGTTATATGCTAAGTTTTAAAAATACGAGTTTTGGTTGAGTTCAGTTGCTTTCTTGGGTCACGTTGTATCAGTAGAGGGTATCCAGGTAGATCCTAAGAAAATTGAGGCAGTTCAGAACTGGCCTAGACCTATATCAGCTACAGAGATCCGTAGTTTCCTGGGTTTGGCGGGCTATTACCGTCGATTTGTGGAGGGGTTTTCATCCATAGCAGCCCCATTGACCAGATTGACCCAGAAGGGTGCCCCGTTCAGGTGGTTAGACGAGTGTGAAGCGAGCTTTCAGAAGCTCAAGACAACTTTGACTACGGCACCGATATTGGTGTTACCCACAGGTTCAGGATCTTATACAGTGTATTGTGACGCATCTCGTATTGGTCTGGGTGCGGTATTGATGCAGGGTGGCAAGGTTATTGCATATGCTTTACGGTAGCTGAAGGTTCACGAGAAGAATTACCCTGTTCATAATCTAGAACTGGCAGCCATTGTTCATGCGCTGAAGATTTGGAGGCACTATCTTTACGGCGTGCCATGTGAGGTATTTACTGATCATCGGAGCTTGCAGTATTTGTTCAAGCAGAAGGAACTCAATTTGAGGTAAAGGAGGTGGCTGGAGCTATTGAAAGACTATGATATCACCATATTGTATCATCTCGGGAAGGCCAATGTGGTGGCCGATGCTTTGAGTAGGAAGTCAGTCAGTATGGGTAGCCTTACATATATTCCAGTTGGTGAGAGACCGCTTGCATTGGATGTTCAGTCCTTGGCCAACCAGTTCGTGAGGTTAGATATTTCTGAGCTCAGCCGTGTTCTAGCTTGTACAGTTGCTCGGTCTTCTTTGTTTGAGCGCATCAGAGATTGGCAGGATGACGATCCTCATTTACTTGTCCTTAGAGACACAGTGTGGCACAGTGGTGACAAGTAGGTTACTGTTGGAGATGACAGAGTTTTGTGGATGCATGGTCGTATTTGTGTGCCTAATGTGGATGGACTTCGTGAGTTGATCCTTGAGGAGGCTCACAGTTCTCGGTATTCTATTCACTCGGGCGTCGCCAAGATGTATCAGGACTTGAGAAAGCATTATTAGTGGAGGCGAATGAAGAAGGACATAGTTGCCTATGTAGCTCGGTGCCTAAATTGCCAGCAGGTAAGTGTGAGCATCAGAGACCTGGTGGTTTACTTCAGAGGTTAGAAATTCCTGAGTGGAAGTGGGAGCGTATCACTATGGATTTTGTTGTTGGACACCCACGGACTCAGAGGAAGTTCGATGCAGTTTGGGTCATTGTGGACAGGCTGACTAAGTCAACGCACTTCATTCCTGTGGCAGTTACCTATTCCTCGGAGCAGTTAGCAAGGATTTATATTCGGGAGATCGTCTGTCTTCATGGTGTGCCTGTGTCTATCATTTCTGATTGAGGTACACAGTTTACCTCGCACTTTTGGAGGGCAGCACAGCATGAGTTGGGTACGCGGGTTGAGTTGAGCACAGCATTCCATCCTTAGACGGACGGGTAGTCCGAGCGTACTATTCAGATCTTGGGGGATATGCTCCGCGCTTATGTTATAGACTTCGGAAGATCGTGGGATCAGTTCTTTCCCCTTGCAGAGTTTGCCTACAATAACAGCTACCAGTCAAGCATTCAGATGGCTCCCTATGAGGCATTATATGGTAGGCGGTGTCAATCGCCAGTTGGGTGGTTCGAGCCAAGAGAGGCTCGGTTGTTGGGCACAAACTTAGTACAAGTTGCCTTGGATAAGGTCAAGATTATTCAGGATCGACTTCGCACAGCTCAGTCTAGGCAGAAGAGTTATGCCGACCGTAGAGTTCGTGATGTTGCATTCATGGTCGGAGAGAGAGTGTTACTTCGGGTATCACCCATGAAGGGTGTAATGAGGTTCTGAAAGAAGGACAAGTTTAGCCTTAGGTATATCGGACCTTTTGAGATTCTGGAGAGAGTGGGAGAGGTTGCTTACAGGCTTGCGTTGCCACCTAGTTTAGAAGTAGTTCATCCGGTATTCCATGTGTCCATGCTTCGAAAGTATCACAGCGATCCGTCCTATGTGTTAGATTTCAGCTCGGTCCAGTTGGATAAGGATTTGACTTACGAGAAGGAGCCGGTGGCAATTCTAGCCCGGCAAGTTCGCCAGTTGAGATCAAAGAATTACCCTTCAGTTCGAGTGCAGTGGAGAGGTCAGCCTATTGAGGCAGCTACTTGGGAGTCTAAGTCCGATATGCGGAGTAAATATTCCCACCTTTTCACCAGCCCAGGTACTTTTCTATGTCCGTTCGAGGACAAACGATTGTATTAGAGATGGAAAATGTGATGACCCAAAAGGTCATCTTATGTTTTAGAACTCAAATCTGCACTCTTAAGCCTTTAAAATCTCATTTTTACCCTCCTCGATTTGCGTGCGCAGTCCGGGCAGTTTTTTGGAAAGCTTGTATGTTGAAAATTGATGAAAATAAAAATTTAAGCCTTAAAAGTTGATTTTAGTTGACTTCGGTCAACAGTTTTTGTAAAACCGGGTCCGGATCTGTGTTTTGACAGTCCCAGTGGGTCCATATCGAATTATGAGACCTGGACGTATGCCCGGAATCGAATTCGGAGGTCCCTAGCTCAAGTTATGAATTTTTGATAAAAATTAAAAGTTTGAAAATTAATTGTTTATAAGAATTGATTGATGTTTGGCATTGTTAGTGCCGGGTCCGTATTCTGGTTCCGGAGCCCGGTACATGTTCACTATGATATTTAAGACTTATCTGTGAAATTTGGTGAGAAACGGAGTTGATTTGACGTGATTCGGACGTCCAGTTGAGAAAATAGAAATTTGAAAGTGTTCTTAAGAATTTCATTTGATTTGGTGCTAAATTCATAGTTCTAGGTGTTATTTTGGCGATTTGATTGCGCGAGCAACTTTGTATGATGTTTTTAGACTTGTGTGCATGTTTGGTTTGGAGCCCCGACGGCTCGGGTGAGTTTCGGATAGGCCACGGGATGTTTTGGACTTTGGAAATCTAGTATTTTGCTATAGCAGGTGTTCTGGCAGCTGAAAATTTCTTCTTCGCGAACGCGAAGCGATGGAGGCGTTACCCTTCGCGAACGTGAGAAGCCCATCGCGAACGCGTAGTGTTAGGCATTGGGGAGGGGGAGTCAGTCGTTCCTTCATTGCGAACGCGAGCAATCCTCGCGAACGCGAAAGCCAGGGGGGAGTAACCATCGCGAACGCGAGCTGGATCTCGCGAACGCGTAGGCTTGGCAGCCAGTACCCTTTGCAAACGCGACAATGCTCTCTCGAACGCGATGAACATTGTCGCCCAACACTTAACACAATCCAAAAATGGGATTTTAACTAAAAATTCATTTTCTCGTAAACCAAACGGTGAAAGGGAATTTTTCAAGAGCCATTTCTTCCCCAAATTATTGGCAAGTGATTCTAAACCATTTTTTTTCAATTACCCATTACATTTCTTGAATTTTCAACCTAAAATGTAGAGTTATCATGGTATAATTAGGGGTTAGGGTAGAAACTAGGGATTTCGGGAATTTAGACCTCAATTTGAGGTCGGATTCCAAAACCAATTATATATTCGGGCTCGGGGATGAATGGGTAAAAGGATTTTGGTCCGAACCTCGGGTTTTGACCAAGCGGGCCCGGGGTCAATTTTTTGACTTTTTGGAGGAAAAATTTGGAAAATTTAATTTATGAAATATAATTGATTCCTTTAGCAATATTTGATATTATTGAGTCATTTTTTAATAGATACAAGTGGTTTGGAGGTGAATTCCAAAGGAAAAGTTGTGATTGAGAATTAAGTGGCCTTCAGAGCAAGGTAAGTATCGTGTCTAACTTTGGCTTGAGGGAATAGGTATTATGTGTTCATTTGCTACGTGTTTGGTTGTTAAATACGATGTATAGGTGAGGTGACGAGCATCTATGCATCATTGTCGAGTTATAGCATGCGAGTGAAATTCTATTCTTGCCTATTTTGTAGCCTTAAATTTTACTATCCATGCTTAGCGGGTTATTTGAAATGTTGGGTGACTCATATCTGGTTTCACTGAGATTTGGTAACTTTCAAATATTGATTCAAGGTTGAGATTACATTATGCTATTGATTATGGGTAAAATACTGGTTTCTTTGTGATACTCTTATCTATCCGTTGTTATTGATTCTATGATTAGTGAGGAGGAGTGTAAAGCACGAAGGGTGATGCCGTGCATGCATTATTTATATTGTGAGAAAGAGTGTAAAGCACGAATGGTGATGCCGTGTATATTATGAGAGGTTTAAAGCACGAAGGGTGATGCCCTGTATATTATGAGAGGTTTAAATCACGAAGGGTGATGTCGTGTATATTATGAGAGGTTTAATGCACGAAGGGTGATGCCGTGCCGTTCTATTTATTTATTTGGTGAGGTTGAGAGTAAATGCACAAAGGGTGATGTTGTGCCGTTCTATTTATTTATTTGGTGAGGTTGAGAGTAAAAGCACGAAAGGTGATGCCATGCAGTTTTCCTTGCTATTTTAATTGCTCAATTCGTTTAAGGATTTTCGGTTTAATTCTGTCTTTTCATTATTCTCACTCTTTGTGTTGTATTCCCCCCACTATATGTTCCCTTCCCATTATTTATGCGTTATTTCTTTATTTACTATTGTTGCCCTAGCAAGATTATATTGTTCAGGTTATATGTGGGTGTCTTGTCCTAGCCTCGTCACTACTTCGCCGAGGTTAGGCTCGACATTTACCAGTACATGAGGTCGGTTGTACTGATACTGCACTCTGCACTTTCTATGCAGATTTTGATACCGGCTCAGGTTGATCGAGATTTGCTACTAGTCCACTGTCCGGAGACTCAAGGTAGATCTGTCGGCGTTCACAGACCTTGAAGTCCCTGTCTATCTTTTATGTCCTACTGTTTTCTTTCATCCAGACAGTTGTATTTCTTTCAGACTATTACTTGTAGTAAATTCTAGAATGCTCGTGAATTGTGACTCCAGATCCGGATGGTAGTAATTAATATAGTTTTATGATATTCCGCACTTATTATATTTCATCTTAGTTAATTATTGTTATTTATTGAATGGAAATAAGGAATTGGTTTAACGATGTTTCTAACGTTGACTTGCCTAGCAAGTGAAATGTTAGGCGCCATCACGGTCCGGTCGGGGGAAAATTTCGGGTCGTGACATGATGGGCTACATTGTGTGGTTATATCTTGTGAATATATTTATAATTTGTTGCAGCTGTTTGATATTGATACAGTGTGTGTATGCGAGAATCGTATCTTAGAAGGAGTCCTGGATGTTGAAATTTGGTTTTACGGCTTATCGGTTAAGGTTAAAGGAAGAATCTTCAGTCGAGATTGTGTCGATGGGATTTTATGAATTGAGGTGATGTGGGATCACACATGAGTATGTGTTTGGCGATTTTATACAGTGAATTGATGACTTTGAAACGACTCTTGCCACGTTCGAGGACGAACATATGTTTAAGTGGGGAAGAATGTAACGACCTGATCGGTCGTTTTGAACTTTAGTGTTTCGATCATTGGTTTGAGACTTTGAGTAGCTTTATATAATGTATTATGACTTGTGTGTATAGTCGGTTTTAGTTTTCAAGTGATTCGGGATTGATTTGGAAGAATGACTCTCGACTTGGAAGCTTTAAGTTGGAAGAGTTGATCAAAGTTTGACTTTTGGGCAAACGGACACGCAATTGAGTTTTATGGTTCCGATAGGTTCATATGATGATTTTGGACTTGTAAGTATGTTCATATTCAGTTTTGGAGGTTCCTAGAAGGATTCGACACTATTTGTCAAAAGTTGGCAATTTGAAGAACTTAAGAGTTCATAAGTTTGACCAAGAGTTGACTTTGATGGTATTGGACTCGAATTGGTGTTTTGAGACTTTGGAAATGTATATATAGCTAAATTAAACTTGTGTGCAAAGTTTGGAAGTAATCCGAAGTGCTTAAGTGTGATTCGGGCACTCATTTGAAAGAATGAAGATTTAACAACTTAAGAGAAATTCTATTCGGTTTGAGCCTCCATTCTGTGTTGTGATGTTCCAGTGAGAGTTTTGAGGCTTTGGATAAGATTGGATAGTGTATTTGTACTTTTTAGTATGATTGGATGGGGCTCTGAGGGGCTCTGGTGTGTTTTGGATCATTGGTTGAGAAACTAGTTAAGTTAAGGATTTGGAGTTTGAACATAGTCAATATCGGGTCAAGATGACCTATTTTCAGTATTTTTTAAGTGCGCAAACAGGTTCGTAGAATATTTTATAACTGAAATGCATATATGATTTGTTTCCGGGAGGTTCCGAATGAGTTTTGGGTGCTAAAACGAAGATTTTCTTATTGCTGTTTTTTTTCAAGTGTAAATAATTACGAAAATGTCATTTATGTCCGTGAAATTTCAGACTTCCTTTAAAACTTCAAAAACTCATATCTTCATCATTTTATGGCGAAATTGGGTTATTCAAATTGCTATCTTGGGTGTAATTTCACAAGGATTATGTTAGGCTTCTCAAATATGAGTTTCGGGGTCATCTAGGATCTAATTCGAGCTGGAACAGCTATTGTATTTTTTCACTTGTTCCGAAATTTAGTCACTTTTTCTCACAAGGTTTTGGAGCTCGGATTAGGGCGATCTTGGAAGAGATTTTCACAATTTGGATTAGGGTAATTATTTTTAACTCGGATTTATTTATATTTCATGATTTCGACCTTGAATTTAGCGATTGCTTAATGAATCAAATTGAAGAAATTGGGTATTTTAGTAAAAACTTTTCCAAAACATAAATTGATGATTTGAAGGCCGATTTGATGTTGGAATTGGATGAAATTGGCATGGTTGGACTCGTATCAGAATGGGTGTTCGAAATTTATGAGTTTTGTCGGATTTTGGGGTATGAGGCAGAGGTTAACCTTTTGGTGACTTTTTGATTTTAGCTAAAGATCAAAGCTTTATTATTTAGAATCATTTTCTATGGCTTTTATTTATGATATTAAGTTATTTTGTCTAGATTCGAGCCGCCCGGAGGTTGTTTCACACAGGAAGGGCTTCTTAGAGTATTGATTCAGCTTCTTTGAGGTAAATGTCTTACCTAGCTTTGTTGTGGGAATTTGTCCTACTAATTTATATTGTTTGCTACATGCGGGGGTGATGCATATGCTAGGTGACGAACGTATATGCATGTGCCAGGTTTATCCATACTCGAGGTAGATTATACGATTCTTTGTGTCTTGTTGGACTATGTGAATGTCTCGCCTCATGTTTTACTTCACTTCTATAATAATATGAATATGAATTTCAATACTAGAAACCATAATTCAGTTTACTATAATTTGATTAAATTTGGCGGACTTTTTGTGAAACTGTTAATGTGCTAAATTCGATCATCACTATGCCTAATCACGAATACATTTCTACAACAGTTATTCTTGAGATACTTGGGTTTTATACTTGAGTTGAAGATTTCTTTTTAGATATGTTGAGATACTTGAGCAATGGGGTTCTTGAAGTCTATTGAATTGTTTAATTGTGCAAGAGTTGTGATTCTCGTTTACGTGGTGTATTTTTCTTAACCACTCTTCTCGATGTTATCCGTGCTTCCTACCTTGCTTGTTGCTGATATATATATATATATATATATATATATATATATATATGCTTGGTAAGGAAGAGTGTAAAGAACGAAGGGTGATGTTGTGCCATTGTTATACATTATCATGTGAGAAAGAGTGTAAAGCATGAAGGGTGATGCCATGACATTTCGTATACATTATTATGCACAAAGGATAATGTCGTGCCATTTCATTTACATTATCATGTGAGGACGAGAATAAAAGCACGAAGGGTGATGTCGTATCATTTTATTTACATTATCATGTGAGGATGAGAATAAAAGCACGAAGGGTGATGTCGTGTCATTTCATTTACATTATCGGGCGAGGATGAGAGACATGCATTATATTGTGATATATTTTTCTTGCGTATACATTTATGTCTTTATCCTGAGTTGTTACTATTGCACCTATGTTTTCTGTGATACTTGTGGTTGTCTCATCTTTGCCTTTTCCTAGTTTGCTATTGTTCTATCTATTCCTTCTATTTCTTACTTATTATTATGTTTATGCCTACCTTCTTGTTTGTTATATGTACATCTATGCCTTTTTCTCATTTGTAGTGATTTCACCTAAACCTTCTACCTCACTAACTGTTGAAATCTATGTTCTTCTACCTTATTTGTTGTCACTACTTGTGTGCCTCCTATCCCGTTTGTTACCGTTTTCCATATGCTTCCGACTTGTTTATTGCTGCTTTCTATGTACTCTCTATTTCGTAGTTACTGATTTAGGTATTTCTTTTATCTGGTTGGTACTGTTATACATATATTTGGTGAGGATGAAATAAATGCACGAAGGGTGTTGCCATGCCAATTGATTTTACATTCATTCATATATTTGGTAAGTATGAGATAAATGCATGAAGGGTGTTGTCGTGCAATTTGACTTGATATCTTGAACACATTCCTCATACTATGAACATTAGTGAATTTACTATGTTATTTGGTGGTTATCTCTTTAAGAAAGGGTATGGTTGTGATATAAAAAAACAGACCGTGATTTATTAGTAGTCATTTACTGCTTCGCATATTTGTTCTTGTACTCCTTTTTGTTATCCCTAGTATTGTTTCTATTGCAAATATATCTGCACATGTTATATTAGTGAGTATCTTTTGACTTAATAACTTCGTCACTACTTCACAAGGTTAGTCAAGATACTTATTGAGTATATGGGGTCGGTTGTACTCATACTATACTTTTGCACCTTGCGTGCAGATCTTGGAGTTGCGTAGCCGTGGAGGACGGAGCCTAGCATTGAAGACGTATCAGCACCCCATATACAAACTACCATTTGTTCATGGTAGTTTAGGATTTATTTTTCTGTTTATGTAAATTTCAAACATATGATGTATCTTTTCTCAAACCGAATTTGTATTCTTTTTCGTAGTCGCTCGTGACTTGTACTACCAGTCCTTGGGAGGTTGTATAAAATTCAATCATTTTATTTATTGTTAAGAATAATCTATCATTTTGGTTATCTTGTTCTATGTTTGGCTTGCCTAGCATTAGGATTAGGTGCCATCATGACCTAGTGGGATTTTGGGTCGTGACATGTATAAGGGTCAAGACAATGTCAATTAAGAACAAAAAGGTGTATAGACTTGTAATGTGGGTGCCAAATAAAAGTCTACAGGCTCAAAAAGGTTAACTAAGAATAAATTTTATTTGTGACAAGCAATAAGCTCAAAAAGATCAAAGAAAGCCTAAAATAATTTTTCAAACCGAGTATCACCTCAAATTTCGTTTCTACTCACACGTCGGGCAAGTTCTAAACTCAATTACAAATACATGGACTACACAAAAATCTCACCACACACGACACATGACTCACTAAGGACGGTCACATTCCGCTTAACTATGCACTATTCATAGACCCACAAGATATTAAGCATTAAGCATAAAGTGAATTATTGTCAAGTAAATAAGACATAGGCATCATTAACATGCTATCTCTTTCATAAAGGTATCATGATCAATTTCAAAACAGAGGAAAGATACTATACATGCCAAAGTCTAAATATGTTACTATCAAACAAGTCAAAAGGCGCCTAGGAATCTCATTGTTCTTCCTCCATTTATTCCCTAAATATTAATCTACTCTAAGAAATAAATATCTATACCTAGTTCAAACTACATCCTATGGAAAAGAACCGAGACACAATGAAAAATCACGGGAGATTATTACTATCTAAAGAGAATTAAAAGACATGTTTTTGTGTGTTCTAATTTTAATTTTTTTTTTATGTTTTTAGTTAGACTTTAATCCCTCAAAAAAACTGCCTAGGAGATCCATCTTTGGGAAAAGTCCAAAATTTTCTATTTTTTTTATTTTCTGTAAATTGTTTTCATTTCATTAAGCTATGCTAAAATAGAAAACAAGAAGCTAAATAAAAATAAGAATCTAAAAGATACTAATACACTAATGTACAATCAACAAAGAATTTACCACCCCACACTTAAGATCTAATCACACGGTCCTTCAATTAAATCAAGGTTACTCAGACTTCACCTTGCACAATTTAAACATGTTAGCATCATACAATCAACTCATTCACATGTAAGCACACATATAAACCACTCTTTTAATAATATACCCCAGCTCTGGTGAGCTACCCCACACTTAAAACTTCATGTTAGTTAAGATCACAAGCTACTAGTGTATTAATCCCGGAGACTCAGGCTCCAATTGGGAAAAAATTTGTATTCACGGCATTTTGACAAATACTTGGCATGCACTAGTTGTGTAAGCTCTTGTGTGGGTGAGGGATTGCCTCACCCTCCCAAATCGGCCGAGTGTAAATAATCATGTAATCAACAATCAATAACATTCCTAGGGGTTAAGGGGGGTGTTTATTCTTGTGTGAGAGTGGGTGAAATGAGAACAAAAGAAGAGAGAAGAAAAAACTTACCTGGGCGCCGCGAGCTTGGACGCGAGGCCCATCGCACCGCAGAGTAAGCGATGCATGGGCTGGGGCCGAGGTGGGCGGCGCTGATAAGTAGGGATTTTAACTGCTTATTTGCTCTCTTTTACTTACGTTTTAGCTAAAAAATGCTTAATGGTATTCCCGAGAACTAATGAAATGTGCTTTCTTGCAGGAATATTGGGAAACAAGCCAAAAAAATAAAAATCAACTAAGAAGGAGTTAAAATTGGACAAGAACCAAAACAAGGCAAAATGGACCAAAGTGCGGACCGCACAATACTGTGTGCGGCTGCAGACTCTGAAGAGCCACTGTCAGAATTCCTTCACAAAGTGTGGACCTCACAATTATTGTGCGGCCGCAGAAGACAAGGTTCAGAGAGATGTGTTTTGGGGAACTGAAGATGTGCGGACGCACTTATAAATGTGCGGTCCGCAGAAATTTCCCATGTCCAACCTAAGATCAAGAGCGCGGCCGCACTCAGAAATGTGCGGTCCGCACAATCAGAGGAAGTGCGGACGCACCCCAGATTTATGCGGCCGCAGAAGACCACCCTGTCAAGTTAGCTTCAAAGTGCGGACCGCACACAGAATTGTGAGGCCGTACAACCTCCGCAGGAAAAATTTTGTCCGATAATTTTAGCTGGGTATAAATAGATCTTTTTATCATTTTAAGGTTAAGTTTGAACACCTGAGAATAGATAAACGTTTTTCTTTACTGTTTTAGGTAACTTTGTAATAGTTTATCATTTTAACATTAGATTCTCTTCCCTTAATCATCTATTATGAGTTTTATCTTAGTTTCTTCTTTAATTTCTTCATTTTGTATGAGTAGCTAAACCATTAGCTAGGGTTGTGACCCAACCCTAGTATGGATATCTAATGGGTGATTGATTTAGGGCTTATTTATGATTGGGTATATGATATTTAGCCTAGTTCTTGCTTGAATTTAAGAATTGATGGTTGCAAACATTGATTCATGCCTAATTGACTAATTCTCCACTTGAGAAAGAGAGACTAAGTCTAGGAAAACTTGGCTAACAAGAAATTGGGGTGAACTCGAGAAATTGATAGCCCCAATTAAAGGTCGAATCTAGAGATAGTAAGACCCAACTTGAGCATCTATCACTTGTTTCGTGAGATACCCATTTGGACTCGAGAAAGTCAAATTGGGCAAAATCACTCAAACTACCGAGAGGTATAGAGTGAGTAATCGCGTGTGATTGCTATATTGTATCCCGACCAACCAAACATGCCCTAAAGCTGTCAATCCGGTAGGTAACCAACTAGGCGAAAGTTACAACCCTAGATCTTTTATAACCTGAAAAACAACAATACCAAAAACATTGTCCCTTAGCTTTACAATTACAAGCATTAGCATAAAAATTAGAAGTAGAAAAGAAACAACCGAATATGTGGAAGTGCAATCTTCGGCACGTCATACACTTAGACTAGGTATATACCTAATCCAACATAAAGCTCTCTGTAGAATCGACCCCGACTCGCGTTGGGTATTTATAATTGCATCGACCGCCTTACAATCCCAATCAGTGGTGTGAGTTTGGGCGACAACAGGCGACTAGTGTGGCGCAAGGGACAGGGCCCGATGGAGCGCGCCTCGCCAGCTATGGTGCAAGGTACCTCGTGCTTTGGACTTATTCATGAATTTATTTGACCTCTCATCATGCTCTTATACCTATTCAAACACCAAAATTCAACTAAAAACTTGTTAGTACCTAAAAACAAAAAAGAAAATCCTAATTAAGATAACTAAACTATGAATCGGGTTGCCTCCCAACAAGTGCCTTAGTTAACGTCATGGCATAAAGAATACAACATCGCAATAGGTTGCCTCACATAAAGCGCCTGATTTAATGTCACGGCACGACATGAACGACTTGTTCAAGTTGGACCCTTTCGTTTCCTCCTCTTTCCTCTCTGACCCTTTTCTCTTTTACCATTACACATTCAGCTCACAACACCACTTCTTCTAACTCGATTATCTTTTCCATGCTACTAGGATCCACATAAATACCTTGATCTATCAACTTCGATTCTATTACAGAGATCATGCACAAATCCTCATAATGCTAGGGAAGTTTAAGCGCCTTGTACACATTACAAGTGACTTCCTCATCATGTACTCTCATCTTCAGCTTTCCTTCCCTCACATCTATATTTGCTCCACCAGTAGCCAAGACTGGTCGCCCCAAAATAATTAGAAATTCCTCATCGGCCATGTAGTCAAGAATAATGAAATCAACGGGAAAGATGAACTTCCCCACTCGCACCAGCACATCATCAAAAATTTCTTCAGGAACTTGTGATGATCGGATAGGTCATTTTTAGTTTTAGCCTTCATTTCTGTCTTTCGAAACCTCGATTAGCTCTGTCTAGCCTTTCTCGATTTGCTTGCATAATTCATATCTTTTTCTGGAAGGTTTTTATGTGAAACAATAATAAAAATTTGTTGACTTCTTTAAAACTCATTTGAGTTGACTTCGGTCAACTTTTTGAGCAAACAGACCCGAATCAGTATTTTGATGGTCCCGCTGGATCCGTATCGTGATTTGGGACTTGGGCGTATGCCCGAAATCGAATTCAGAAGTCCCTAACTTGATTTATCATAATTTGTTGAAAACTAGAAGTTTAAAGGTTTAAAGAAATTTCAAGTTTGACCATAGTTTGACTTTGTTTCTACCGGGTTTGGAACTTTGTATAAGTTCATTATAGTTTATGACTTGTCTGCAAAATTTGGTACAAAACGGAGTTGATTTGACGTGATTCGGACGTTCGATTGAGAAATTGCATGTTCCTAAGTCTCATTAAAGATTTCATTTATTTTGGTGACTGATTCATAGTTCTAGGTATTATTTTGGTATTTTGATCATGCGAGCAAGTTCGTATGATGTTATTACACTTGTGTGCATGTTTGCTTTAGATCAAGAGGGGCTTGGGTGAGTTTCGGATAGGCTACGGAGTGGTTTTGAACTTAGAAGAATAGCTGATGCATTTTTGTTTCTGTTGTTGTCTGCAGATCTCGCAAATGCTAGCTTCGCTTTTGCGAACAATGTGTAGCATTTTTGAGCCTGGTTGGGTTGGGGAGAGTTTGCATTTGCGAGAAATACTTCGCATTTGCAGACTCAGCATATTCGCAATTGCGAATGTTTTGATCACAATTGTGACCACTATATACTTGGTGCTTCTTCGCAATTGCGAAGTATAGTTCGTATTTGCGGACTACTTTGGTTCATATTTGCGACAAAATTTTCGCATTTATGATGACAACAGGCTCAGGGACTTCTTCACATTTGCTAGGGGTTGATCGCTTTTGCGATCATGGCAATTGTGAACTATGTATCGCAATTGCGATAACTATAGCTGGATAAAAGAGGAGAAAACGGGAATTATCTCATTTCTTTCAAACTCTCAACCCTAAACATCCTAGAGGCAATTTTTCCAAGAAATTTTCTTCCTAAATTCATTGGTAAGTGACTTTAATATACTTCTTTTCAATTACCCATTACATTTCATAAAATTTCAACATCAAATCTAGAATTTTAAGGGTAGAAATTAAGGATTTGAGTAGAATTAGGGATTTTTGTAAATTTGGGATTTAGACCTCGAATTGAGGTTGATTTTCGAAACTAATTACATAATTGGGCTCGGGGGTGAATGGGTGATTGGGTTTTGATCCGAATCTCGAATTTTGACCAAGCGAGCACGGGGTTGACTTTTGTTGATTTTTCAATAATGATCTAAATTGAACCTCTTTCATTCGTGGGTAGTTTCTAAGGCTTATTTTGAATCGTTTGGTTAATAATTTGCTAGATTTGGCTAGTTTGGAGGTTTGTTCGAAAGGCAAGGTAGTGGTTGAACTTTGAGTTGATTGCGGAGTGAGGTAAGTATTGGGTCTAACCTTGATTTGTGAAAATAAGGAATCCTTGAGCTATGTGCTATGTGAATTTCATGAGTAGCGGCGTATATGCGAGGTGACGAGTGTCTATAAGCCTTCAATTACTTGTTTCCATGTCTACACGTATTTTATTAATTATAGCATTCCTTGTCTTGATTGTTACATGCCTTAATTGCTTCCTATGACTTAACGTGATACTTGTCATTTATTATTCTCGCATTATAAATGTTAACCCCTTTCATGCTCCCATGCTTAATTGATACTTGCCTTAATTGTCTTACTTGTACCCTTTAACTATCATATATTTGACTTACCTTATTGCTCAGTATTAATTGTAGCTCTTCAGGATTTGGTACGAGATTCCTTCTTGATTTGTAGCTTTCATATTTGTTAATCGTAGATATTCTTGTGATTCGCCTTTTTAAATTGATTGCATTTATTGATTTATTTATGGATCGGGTTGCACGCCGCAACACGAGAATTAAGAGAGGATTTATATTGGTACGATGGAATCGGGTTGCGCACCGCAATAAGTGAAATAAGGGTGGATTGATATGGTGAAATAAGGGTGAACTATGATATTGACTGTGATTATATGATGGGATCGGGTTGCGTGCCGCAACATATATTTACTTATTATTATTGATATTTATATGGTGGAATAAGGGAGGATAGTGTTGTACG
Source organism: Nicotiana tomentosiformis (assembly GCF_000390325.3). Classification (NCBI taxonomy): domain Eukaryota; kingdom Viridiplantae; phylum Streptophyta; class Magnoliopsida; order Solanales; family Solanaceae; genus Nicotiana; species Nicotiana tomentosiformis. The sequence goes on from NC_090815.1 coordinate 84,467,641, forward strand.
GTGGGATCGGGTTGCGCGCTGCAACAATTTATGTGTTTTCTATTCCTTATTGTATTGTGTTGGCTTCAAAACTTTCGTGCGAGACTCTAAGGATTTGTATTTCTAGTATTACTGGTTTTCTTTGAGGATTGAGTTATTTTCATGAGTTAACTGCCTTATTTCGTTCCCGTATTTTCCTTTCATGTCATTATTTTATACTATGTACAAGTTATTATAAGTGGATCGCCTTAGCCTCGTCACTACTTCGTCGAGGTTAGGCTCGTCACTTACAGAGTACATGAGGTCGGTTGTACTCATACTACACTCTGCACTTCTGGCGCATATTTTGGAGTCGGTCCCTACGGCGGTCAGGGGTTGACTATCGGTACGGAGACTTAAGGTATAGCTGCTTGGTGTTCGCAGCCCTGAAGTCCCTTCTGCCTTATTTTAGCTGTGTATTTTCATTCAGACAGCTTTACTTTCATTCAGACCCTTATCTGTACTATTCTAGTAGCTCATGCACTTGTGACACTAGTTCTAGGTTGTATTTAGATATTTTGGGTATTATGGCTTTTCGCACTTTTTTTTAGTTCTAATACAGTTGTTTAAGTTTAATTGGAGTCAGTTGATTGTTTTATTAAAAATGGCTTAAAACTATTCTAACGTTAGCTTGCCTAGCAAGTGAAATATTAGGTGCTATCACGGTCCCGAGGGTGGGAATTACGGGTCGTGACAATACTGCTAATGACCGATCTTCTAGTTATAGAGTTATAGTAGTAGGCATAGGTTCCCCCAATTCGAGTTGTTTGAACACTAACAGTGACATCAAACTAATGCTCGCTCCCACATCGCACATGGCTCTACCAACCTCGTGTTTTCCAATCGCCAAAAGAATGGTGAAACAACCTGGATCCTTCAACTTAGGTGGGAGATTACTCTGTACTCTAGCACTGCACTCCTCAGTAAGTGCAACCATTTCAAATTCTGTCAACCTTCTTTTGTTGGCCACAATATCTCTCAGGTACTTGGCATATTTAGGAATTTCTTGCATCACTTCTACCAAAGGTAGATTCACACGCACCTGGATCAAGATATCTAAGAACTCTTTGTACTTGGAATCATCTTTCGATTTTTGCAACCTTTGAGGAAAAGGCGGTGGTGGCCTTACCTATGTCTATGTAATGACCCGACCGGTTGTTTTGTGTTATTGCACCCCATTTCCCCTTTTGATGCTTCACATATATGTAATTTTTGTTTTATGACTTGCAGGGTTGATTGGTTTCATTCCGGAAAGGTTTCGGGTTGATTTAGACCCTTTGGTTCTTGGATTGGAAGCCTATGTTAGAAATGTTTACCAAACTTTGACTTTTGGGGAAATGACCTCGGAATAGTGTTTTATGGATCCGATAGCTTCATATAGTGATTTTGGACTTTGGCATATGCCCGGAATCGAATTCGGAGGTTCGGAGGTTGAATTGTGTTATTTTGGTCGAAAATTGGCAATTTGAGGTTTAGAAGTTTGACTATAATTTGACTTTGGGTATCGGGTTCGGAATTCGGTTTTGGGACATGGAATATGTCCATTATGCTATTTAGAACTTGTCTGCAAAATTTGGTATCATTTGGAGTTGATTTGATAGAATTCAGACGCTTAGTTGCAATTCTAGAAGTTCTTGAACTTTACTTTGCAATTCATGCGTTTTAGTGTCCGATTCGTAGTTCCAGATTTTATTTTTGTATTGTGATCACGCGAGAAGGTTCGTATGATATTTTTAGACTTGTGTGGATGTTTGGTTTGGAGCTCTGAGGGCTCGAATGAGTTTCAGACGCGTTTCAGAGTAGTTTGGACTGAAAATGGAACTCCTAGTGTGCTGATGCCTCTGGTATCGCATTTGCGAACACCAGCGTCGCAATTGCGAACTTAGCAGGGGGATCACAAGTATCGCAATTGCGATTCCTGAGTCACAATTGCGAAGTTGACATGGGTTGGGGTAGTCTCGCATTTGCGAATATTTGTTGCTTTTGCGAGGGAAGCAAGCTTCGCAATTGCGAAGCCCATGTCGCAATTGCGACTTCCCACATAGGTTGTCAGTGCCGTATTTGCGATATTTCCTTCGCAATTGTGAGGGTTCGCAATTGTCGCAATTGCGACACCTGCAACTGAACAAAAGGTTAGAAAGTCGGGAATTCATATCATTTTATCATGTTTTAGAACCCTAGGCTCGGTAGGAGGCGATTTGGAGAGGAGATTTTCATCTACAAACTTTGGGTAAGTGATTCTAATCAATTTCCAACTATATTTCATGATTATATCTTAGATTTAACATCATATTTATGAGAATCGGTGAGGAAAATTAGGAAATTTTGTCAAGTTTTTGAAAAATAAAGAATTGGGTTTTGAGAGTCGATTTGGACTCGGATTTGAAAACGAAATACATATATGGACTCGTAGGGTTATGGGTAGTCGGAATATACCCTTGGACCCGGGTTTTGATCGAGCGAGCCCGGGGTTGACTTTTTGGGAAAAGTGTAAAGATCATAGCTTTATCTATTGTAATTGTTTCCCCTTGCATTATTTGATGTTATTAAGTCATTTTGTTAGATTTGAGCCATGTAGAGGCGAATTTTAGGGGAAATGCTATATTCGAGGGTTGATTTGGCCTAGTGAGGTAAGTATCTTGCCTAACTTTATGGGGGGGGGGGGGACTACCCCTTAGGATTTGAGTTGATTGTGCTATTTGTGTTATGTGAAAGTCGTGTACGTAAGGTGACGAGTGGGTACACGAGATATATGTGATAATTGACCAGTTTAGGTTATTTAGACTCTTTTCATGCCTTTAATTGAATTGTCATAACATGTTATATCCTTCATTGTTAAGATACTCTTACATATGTTAATCTACTGTTACATGCTTTATTTGACATTGTTAACACTTGTTCTACCGCTTACTAGTTATTTTGCTCTGATATGCCTAAGTTGAAGTTATTGCATTCCTCATTGTCTTGTTACCTCTTAAATTATTGAATTATTTTTACTTGAAGTTGTTATTTTGTGGAATATCTTCTTGTTGAGTTATTAGTGTTGAAGTTGTAAAAGTCGTTATCACATTGAGGTGAAGTTGTTAATTGTTGAGATATATTTCTTGTTGAGCGATTCACATTTATTTTGTTATTGTTTAGATTCTTGTACACATTGTGGTTGAGCCATGGGCAATTTGTTGTGGAAACATTGGTATTGTTGATTCTTTTGGCAAGTTGTGGTATATGCGCACTTGTGGTGTGACTTATGATTATGTTGTGATATTGATACGCATGAGGTGGTATAAGTCTAGGCGTTGATACGCATGCGGTGAGATAAGGTGGGCTTGATACACGTGTTGCGAGTAGGGGAACTACTTGAAGCCACGCAGTGAGATAAGGTGGGCTAAAATGCATGTAGTTACTTCGAAAAAAATGATTTCATAACTAAATGTAAGGCTCACACGATGATATAAGGAAAGATTGTGATTGAAATTGTGAAATGTGAATACGAGGGCGATACCTCGGTTGTGATTCTTGTTGTGCATTTCATATTGAAAAGAGTTATTGGTTGAACAGTTCTTGTTGCTTATACTCTTCCTTGTCTTACCAGTTTTGTCCGTGTTTGATTATTTGTGGTTCTCATTATTTGCTTCCTCCTTGTTGTCTTGTTGCTTACAATTCTGTCATTAGTTTACGTTACTAAGTTGCTTTGTTATCATTCGTTTCTCCACTTTCCATTATTTCCCGTTATATATTTTGTTTCGTTTATCTTATTCTAGTAGGTGTCTTGACCTAGTATCGTCACTACTCTATCGAGGTTTGGCTTGATACTTACTGGGTACCATTGTGGTGTACCCATACTACACGTCTGCACATCTTTTGTGCAGATCCAGGTGCGTATGCCCGTGCTGGACGCTAGAGATTGATTGGTCAGCTACTTTCAGGAGATTTCAAGGTAAACCCGCCCGACGTCCGCAGGCCTCGGAGTTACCTTCCGTTATCTTCCTATTTATTTTATTTCCTTTATTAGACAGTCTTGTAGTAGATGTCTTAGAATACTCTATAGAGCTTATGACTCAGTTCCACTAGATTTTGGGAGTTATTTGTCAGCTTTGCTATTGAGATTTATTATGATAGTTTAATGGTTTAAATTTGAGGTTTTATTATTATTTCCTCTATCTCTCCATACATGGTAGGCTTACCTAGTCTTAGAGACTAGGTGCCATTACGACATCCTAAGGTGGGAAATTAGGGTCGTTACAGTCTCCTTCATGTGTTCATCATCTTTCTTTTTATCTTCTACCTCCGGTTGAGGTACCAATCTTTCAAAAACTTCTTTAGGCACCTAATTTTTAGGTGGCACCTCCTCCAATGATTTCCCACTTCTTATTTTAATTTCTTGTACTTGTTCAACGGGATTTTTCTCAGTATCACTTGGAAGTGCTCCTGCAGGCTTAGTAGTTTGATTTGCCACTAATTGCCCAACTTGTATCTCAAGATTTCTAAAATCAGTCTTGAATTACTGATTGTCAAGAAACAACTTCTTTAACAGGTCATTCGTACTCTCATCTACTTGTTGGGGTGGCTTCTGAGGTTGATTGTAATTTCCTTGGGGTCTATACTGATTCTGAGTCATCTGATTCCCACCCCAGGAGAAGTTAGGGTGATTCGTCCAATTTGGGTTGTATGTGTTCCCATATTGTGCATGCTGATTTATCGGACCTCTACTTAGTTGCCTCACATAATAGATGGATGCAGGATTCGCCGGGCATATGTCACTCGTGTCACCTTCACCACATAACTCGCATCAAGTAAACATATGTTGCACATGTTGCATCTGTTGTGCTTGGTGCATTGTCATTTTATTCATCCGATTTGCTAATCTCTCTATATCTACCCTCATGGCTGAGAAATCTTCAAGCTCAATTACATTTGCTGCCTTCTATTTAAGTGCTCTTCGTGGTTTCCCGTCTCCTTGCCAATTATTATCATTAGCAGTGAAATTGTTTAGCATGATCTGGATTTCACTATACAGCCTTGTAATGCAACTATCCCCACAAGTTGAGTCAAGATTCATCTTCGATGTCTCGTCCAATCCATCAACAAAAGTGTGACCCAACACCTCATCAGTCTCACAATGATGTGGACAGTCTCTAAGTAGCTTCTTGTATCTTTCCCAAGCTTGACGAAGAGTCTCACCATCTCGTTGGTGAAACCCAAGAATCCGGCTCCTCTGCGACTTTGTGTTTTTAGTGGGAAAAAAATTGATTAAGAATTTTCATGGTAGATCATCCCGAGTGTGGATCGAGTTTGCGGGCTCCTTCTGCAACCATTCTTTGGCTTCCCCCAGCAGGGAAAAGGGAAACAATGTCAATCTAACGTAGTCCTTGGAACAGTTCGGATAATTATAAGTATCTGTAATTTCCAAAAAGTTCTGAATATATGACTGCGGATCTTCATGAGATAGACCCACATACTGCCATGTGGGCTGAATCAAATGTACCATGTACTGTTTGAGCTCAAAGTGACCCGTGATATCAGGTTTCACAATAGCCTGAGTCATATTATCAAGATTAGGCCTTGCGGCCTCTATCACCGGTCGTTCTTCATTACATGCCAACTCTAGTGGTTGTGGTTGAAATACGATGTCCAACTCTCCTTCTGTTCTAGTTCTAGCTTCGACTTCCCTCCTTAGCCTGCAAAGTGTTCGTTTTATTTCAGAATCAAGAGGAATGAGGTTGTTCGCACTTCTACACCTCAGCATTCAAGAGAAGAGCCTTCGTTAACACAAATAAAGTAAACTAAAAATTAAAACTCGAACGAATAACGTATAAAATCTTAACTCAAACAAGTAGCTAATTTCTAAGTCACCGGCAACGGCGCCAAAAACTTGCTGCGACCAAACACACACACAAGTATACGTGATCATCGAGTAATAAAGTAGTGAGTAGAGTATCATTCCCATCGAGACTTATGATTAATTCTTGACTAAATCAAACTCAAACAAATTATCAATTCAAGAGATTTTTCTCAAAATGTGTGGGTGATTTATTAAAAACTAAAGAAACTATCATGGAATTAAATAAACTAGACATTGAATGAAACATATAGACAATTAAGGATGAAAATCAATAGGAGAAGATATTCCAGGGTTATAGGCTAGCTAACAATCCTGTTGTGTTCTCTGCTTAAACTAAACAATTGATTTATCTAGTTTGTTGATTGGCAGGTGTAACACCCCGGAAAATTTCAAAGTACTTAAGTGTAAAGCCCGGTAAAATTTACAAAGAAAATAATGTTTCATGGTGCCGGACTAGGCTTACGTGTTTGAGGATTGTAATTCTGCGGTCCATTATGCGACCGTAGAATCACTCTGCGTGCCGCATAATGGCCGCAGAAGTGAGCAAGAGAGGGCCAAATCTGGCAGCATCTATGCGGTCGACTATGCGACCGCATAACTGTTATGCGGTGCATTATGCGACCGTATAATAGTTATGCGGACCGCATAGTGACCGCATACACAGACAGATTTTTGATCAGTTTTGCCAGCAAGTATGCGACCATTATGTGGTCGCATATGCGACCGCAGAACCGTTCCAGAGCTCTATTTTTGGGTTTTTAAAACCCGACACTATTTCGTTAAATACACTCTTTGGGCCATTTTTGAGCTATAATATGACATTTTAGAGTGAGAGAGAGTGCCCTAGAGTGAGAAGGTGTTCTTCAATAATTGTTCTTCAATTCTTGCCCAAGTTTTGGAAGATTAAAAAAGGAAACTCACTAGGTCTTCATCCTAGAGGTAAGATTCTACACCTTAACCCCTAATTTCGAAATTATCTAAAAATGGGTAATTAGCAAGATAGTTGCTGGGCATGAGAGTTATTTATTTTACATGCATGAGATATCAAGGGGTGTAGGAAGATTGTTGAATTAAGCATGGTAAAGATTGGGTTTTGGGATGATGGAATTCTCCATAAAAGGACCTAGAAACCTTATGCACACCTAGTGTTTGATAAAATGCTCAAATGAGCTAGAACTATGATCAATTTCCTAATTTTGATTCAATTTGTTATATTTCTACAATAGATTGAAGTTGCTAAAAATTCCGAAATATTTAGAGTGTAAAGAAGCTCAAGTGAGGTATGTTGGCTAAACTCTTCTCTTAGAATTGAATCCTATGATATTCATATGAACTATGTAAGTCCCGAGTGATTCATTATGAAATTGGCTATTCCGAGTAAGATTGGGTTGAAAGATATATTGTAACAACCCGACCAGTCATTTTAAGTATTACAACCTTGCTTCCCCCTTTACTGCTCAAATTGTACTTTACAGTTGTTGTGTGAATTGCCGGGGTAATTGGTTCAGGTCCGGTGAGGTTTTGGAATAAATTGAAACACTTAGTTCCAAGGGTTAAATCTTAAGTTAAAAATAATGATCGGATATCGACTTATGCGTAAACGACCTTGAAATTTAATTCTGATGATTCCAATAGCTCCGTATGGTGATTTTGGACTTAGGAAAGTGTCCGGAAAAGTTTTTGGAGGTCCGTAGTGGAATTTGGCGTAAATTGCCGAAAGTTGAATTTTTGGGAAATTTGACCGGGGAGTTGACTTTTTGATATCGGGATCGGAATCTGATTCTGGAAATTTGAATAGGTCCGTAATGTGAAATGTGACTTGTGTGTAAAATTTGAGGTCAATCGGACGTGATTTGATGTGTTTTGACGTAAGTTATAGAATTTGAAGTTTCAAGGTTCAATAATTTTGGATTGAGGAGTAATTCATCGTTTCGATGTTGTTAGGTGTTATTTGAGGCCTCGAGTAGGTCCGTGTTATGTTATGGGACTTGTTGATAGAATTGGTTGAGGTCCCGGAGGCCTCGGGTGAGTTTCGGACAGTAAACAAATCAAATTTGGACTTAAGGAAATGCTGGAACTGCTGCCTACTGGTGTGATCGCACCTACGAAGATTTTGATCGCAGGTGCGAAGCCGCATGTGCGTGAAATATGCACACATGACATACATGCATAGAGATGTATTTTTCCTCATGTTATACAACATCACATAATTCATGATTTCTCACATATTTTTGACAGATGGGCATAGTGATGCATTTGTTTTTACACGGGTTCTCCGGAAGGAAAATGAAACATCTTATTTATTATTGACAAGATTTTGGGAGAAATTTATTGTTTTCAAACTATTTATATTATTGAAAACTTCGGCAAACGATTTGAGTTTTCACTGAGATATTTGAAAGGAAGAACTATAATTTTTGAAATCATTATTTGGCTGAGTATTTTATCCCTGAGTTATTTCTGATATTATTTGCTTTATGTTGTTATGGATTGTTGTAGACTATTGGTTTTGGACCCGACTTGGTGTAAGCTCGTCACTACTTTCAACCTATGACTAGGTTTGTTACTTACTCAGTACATGGGGTCGGTTGTATTGATACTACACTTCTGCACATTACGTGCAGATGCTGGCTATTGTTGTTGTTGTGCTCGATGGTTGCGGGACTTGAAGATGTACCTGCATTCCTGTTGTAGCTGCCTTTTGTTCAGGGTAGCCTTAGATTTATAAAAGCTCTGTTTATGTATTATTCAAACAGACTATGTATTTATTTTATTTCCGCTTTGTATACTCTATTCTTAGAAGCTCATGATTTGTACTACCAATTCTTGGGGAATGTATACGGTTAAGATAATTATTTACTTAAATTTCTTTATTAATTGTTATTGGAGTTGGATAGTTGAAAGTTGGCTTACCTAGCGGGTTAGGTTAGGTGCCATCACGACTAGTTGGATTTTGGGTCGTGACAAGGTGGTATCAGAGCACTAGGTTCATAGGTTCTACAAATCATGAGCAAGTGTCTAGTAGAGTCTTGCGGATCGGTATGATAACGTCCATACTTATCTTCGAGAGGCTACAGGGCATTTAGGATATATACTTCCCATCTTTCTTTCCTTTTCGTGCGAGATTGATTCAGCTTGAGACATAACTCTTTGAATTCCTTCCATGTATTTGTATGCGCATCTGAGCGCTTGGTATCAGCTGTGCATCGCCGGCTTGTGATTTTTTCAAACGAGGTTCAAGAGGTGTATTATGTGTTTAGGTAATGGGCCAGTCTGGAGGACTTGAGGCTAAGTTTAGACCGCAGCTTAGGCTCGGTAGCTTCAGTTGTAACCTGTACATTTGGACTCATATGTCCGATAATATCCCTACGAGTGGAAGTTGTGGATCGATGAACGGCAGAATGGCTTTGTGATGAGTATGATGTAAATGCAAGATGTATTAAGACGATTTGAATATCACGAGAAGTGTTCCCTTGAAATGTAAAGAAATGGCCATTGGGTGCTTGATTTTTGTTTTAATGTAATGTACAGTCTCGAGTATGAATGTTTGGAGGATCTTTCATATTGTTAAACTTTTGGGGTAAATTAAATTCTTATGTCTGGGTAATGAGTTTGGATGCAGATTGATTAAGTGATTGCATAGTAATTGTGACTGCGAAAAGATATAAAAAGATACCATATTGAGGCTAAGCAGGTGGATTATCCACTGCGGAATAATCTATGTAGGAGTATTTCTTATGATGTGAGTGGAGAGTTTCTTTTCTGCCGATGGGGTGTATGGGTGGAGATTTGAATCTGAATCTGGTTGAAAAAGTTGACTTGTGTGTTAAGAGGATGAATACGAGCTCAGCGGATGTGATTATATTCCATGAATTCATCTTCAGTTTTGGTGTAAGATTTTTGAATCTTCAAGAGAAATAGAAGGAAATTTCTATAATGTCACAAAACGAACTTTTCAAGTTTGAATACCGATTTGGAGTCGGATTTGAGTGAAATTAGTATGGTTGAACTTGTAATTGGATGGGTTATCGTATTTTGTGAGTTTCATCGGATTTCGAGACGTGGGCTCCACGGGTGATTTTTGGGGCATAATTTCGGATTTTGTGAAAATATTAGTATTTTGATATGGAATTAATTCCTATAAATTTTGTGGACTGAATCAAATTAATTGTGACTAGATTCGAGCCGTTTGGAAGTTGATACACACATAATGGGATTTCTGGAGTATTGTTTAGCTTGCTCGATATTGGATTCAGCTTGATCGAGGTAAGTAACTCTTCTAATCTTGGAGTTGAGGGTATGAACCCTGAATATATGTATTTTGTGAATTGTTGGGAGGTGACTCACATGCTAGGTGACGGGCGTGTGGGCGTGCACTATAGAAATTGTAACATAATTATTTCTGTGGAATTTTATAGTTAAATAATCTTGGCATTATCCATGCTATTTTATGTGTCAAAGAAATTGAGCTGAAAAGCATATTAAAAATCATGTTGAGGCTATGTGCCAATATTATTGGGACCCACAGAGGTCATATTGCTGTGAATTATTGTGTTAAATTAAAAATTCATACTCAGTCATATTCATTTCATTGCATATCATAACTCAGTTTTATGACTCTATTTTGATACATATAAATGTTTTGGGCCGAATGCCCTGTTTTACTGAAATGCCCGAGTGGCTTGATTTGTGAGGATGAGTGTGGATCGGGGTTGTCCGCCTGCAGCATACTTTATGACTGAGTGAGGCCGAGGGCCTGATTTGTGAGGATGAGTGTGGATCGAGGCTGCCCGCCTGCAGCATACTTTATTATTATCGCACGTGAGTTGTCCGTGCAGATTATAGCGCTTGGGCTGAAGGAGCCCCTCCGGAGGTTGTACACACCCCCAGTGAGCACAGGTACCTACTGAATGCGAGTGCCGAGTGCTGAGTGACTGGGAGGCATGAGTGATTGTGAGGTATGCTCGAGTGGCAAGAGTGATTGTGAGGTATGCCCGAGTGGCACGAGTGACTGTGAGGTTGCTCGAGGGGATGTATATGAGTATTGTTCTGCCCGAGGGGCTATTTATGATTTCATCACTGAATTGCATCGCATTGTCATGCACACATGACATACATGCATAGAGATGTATTTTTCCTCATGCTGTACAACATCACATCATTCATGATTTCTCACATATTTTTGACAGATGGGCATAGTGATGCATTTGTTTTTACACGGGTTATCCGGAAGGAAAATGAAACATCTTATTTATTATTGACAAGATTTTGGGAGAATTTTATTGTTTTCAAACTATTTATATTATTGGAAACTTCGGCAAACGATTTGGGTTTTCACTGAGATATTTGAAAGGAAGAACCATAATTTTTGAAATCATTATTTGGCTGAGTATTTTATCCCTGAGTTATTTCTGGTATTATTTGCTTTATGTTGTTATGGATTGTTGTGGACTATTGGTTTTGGACCCGACTTGTTGTAAGCTCGTCACTATTTTCAACCTACGGCTAGGTTTGTTACTTACTCAGTACATGGGGTCGGTTGTACTGATACTACACTTCTGCACATTGCGTGCAGATGTTGGCTGATGTTGTTGTTGTGCTCGATGGTTGCGGGACTTGAAGATGTACTTGCATTCCTGCTGTAGCTGCCTTTTGTTTAGGGTAGCCTTAGATTTATAAAAGCGCTATTTATGTATTATATAAACAGACTATATATTTATTTCATTTTCGCTTTGTATACTCTATTCTTAGAAGCTCATGATTTGTACTACCAGTTCTTGGGGAATGTATAAGGTTAAGATAATTATTTTCTTTAATTTCTTTATTAATTGTTATTGGAATTGGATAGTTGAAAGTTGGCTTACCTAGCGGGTTGGGTTAGGTGCCATTACGACTAGTTGGATTTTGGGTCGTGACATATATGTTCAACAAGCATCCCAAATGCTTTATTCATGTTATGTTACCAATTGAGGATGTGTTAAAATATGGGATCTGCATTAATAATGTTTCGACTTTAAGTCAAGTTCAAATGAAGGCTATTATGCCAAATTTTGTGAAATATCTCTATGTGCCTTAGACTCTAAATTGCTCACATGTGTACTACACACCTTGATTTGAATTGTATTTATTGTTGAAGATGATAATGATATTTGAAATTGATAAGGTGAGCATGAAATACTGAATATGACCAACGTGCTAAGAATGATCTTATAATTACGGCCATTAGTGCCAATTATATCTTTTGTTCTTTATGTATTATGGTTGAGGTATAGATGGGGCCTTGTTGCCGGCATTATCATTGTACTCTTCTTTATTTATAGAGGCTCCATAGACATAGTGTGGGTTGTGTATTAGTGCGGGGAAAGTCAAAATATGTTATGTTGTGGCTATATTATTTGTCCATTTGAGACTTTAAAAGTGATGAAACTATTGGTAATGAATTGGTATAGTAGACATGCACACCCTTTTTGTCTAATTAATAAAAATATGTATTATCTACATTAGTGGATGAGTTTGGGTAGAATAAAATCTAACATGCTTGCTCAGTCGGGTTCACTCTGTTGAGCGTCGGTCGCGCTCCTCGGTTTTGGGGCGTGACAGCAGGGTTGATGTTATTCGTAAGAATTTGTCGAGTTCTCACTCACCTATCCAGGTTAACTTAGCACCTATATGTCTATGGAATTAAGATTAAAAAGAATGCATTTATACTTTATGTATTTCAACCAAGTAAGGCAATTAGGTATATGTCTATCCTAACCGCGAATCCGTTCCCCGAGGCCCAGGTTCAAGAACTTGCTCTATGTAATCCTATATGCAATCTAGAGTTCCCACTTTCGAGTTCAACTCTAGATTCATAAATAATATTTCAATGTTAGCTATGCAGCAAAATAATTAAGCACATGAGTAAATAAACAATACAATATGATAAAATCAAAATCGTCAATTTAAACTTTAAAGGTCAACATTCATGTTGCACCCATAACCCCAGAACGAGAAGAACTAGCCACTCATAGTCATGCTAATAATCACAATATTGTTCTTAAACATCAAAACTGTGAATACTAGATGAAAGAAGGAATAATTGATAAATTTCATGCTCCGTGTGTGTTTCATTGCCTTTTTCGCCGTCAAAATTGACCAACCCCTCAATAATTACGTTTAGGGGGGTATTTATAGGTTAGGGTCGGAGTCCCCAAGCCCAAATCCAAGTAAAAAATGCTTAATGCGCAAACTGGAAAAGGACCAGGCCTCAGAGCTCACGAGGCTTGGTGTGCAGCACGTCCTAGAGCTCGACTTGCCCAATGTGTCCCCTGATGGACCGCGCCCAGGACCAGGCGTCGCCTGGCCTGGCGCCTAGTTTTGGAACTTGTCCAATTTTTGCCTTTTTGTGTATCTTTGACCCCCTTGTGTGCAACCTTTACGGATTTCCATCCTCCAACGACCCTACACATAAAAATGACACAATTAAGCTCAAACGTCACACAGTTAATCATTAAAACACTAAAATGTAAGGTAAGAAATGCACTAAAATTACACATTTATAGCCAAACGTCACAGAACAAAGCCAATAAACTTTTTCTATTTAAGTAAGGTCATATAAGTACCCGACTCTGGTGGCTTCACATGTAAACCTCCATCGTGTAATTAAACAAAACCAATTTTTGTTGGGTGGGAAGACGATCAAGGAGGAGACAGAATAGGGGCAATTTTGGAGAAGTCATACGAGTCAAGTTTTCGAGCTGAAGTCGTTAGTTTTCTCAGAGGCAGAGCCATGATTTGAAGCATATGGATTCGGGGTTCTAGTCCTTTTAAGTTACTGGGTTCTAAATAAATAATTTATATATATTCAATGAGTTTTTTAAGACAACTTCATGGATTGGACCAAAGCGATTGGGTTCGGCCGAACCCATACTCGATGGGCTAGCTCCGCCCTTGAGTTTTCTAACAGAAACTAATGGAAGTATGGATCTCACAAGTATTTGAGATAGTTTAGAGACATTTTTTGTTCACTATCACGACCTAAAATTCTACTGGAGCCGTGATAGCGCCTAACACCACTTTGCTAGGCAAGCCAACAACTAATATTCAAAAATAAACTTCTACAACAATAAGGAATAATCTCAAACAACAGAATAACATATATATATATATGACTGAAGTGAAATAACGATACAACCGAAAATCACCCAAAATCTGGTGTCACCGAGTGCATGAGTCTATAGAGTGCTAAATACAAAGTCTGAACAAAATACAATATTGTCTAGAAGACTGAAGAGTAAGAATATGAGATAAAGGATGGGACTTTAAGGCCTGCAAGTGGAACAACAGTACTATCTCGAAATCTCCAAGCAAATCCTGATACAGCTAACTGGGAACCACTACTATCAGCAATACCTCGATCTACACACAAAGTGCAAAGTGTAGAATGAGTACAACCGACCCCATGTACTCAGTAAGTAATAAGCCTAACCTCGGAGTGAAAGCAATAACGAGCTTGACAAAGTCCGATGCTCACTTACAACAGCCAACAACAATAACAATAGAATAATGGCATATAAAGAAAAGCAGTTTAGATAATCGCAGGCTCAACCTTAGCACAACAAGAGGAGAAATAGGCAGGCCTTTCAGGAATATCAGTCAAGGCATCACTGTTCCACAGAAATCACTTAGACAGAGATTTATCAAGGTAAACTAAGATTTCAAGCTCTAAATATCAAATAGAGATATCAAATATCAATTAGCATGAGGAAAATACATCTTTATGCATGCACATCAAATATACATGCCAAAATCAACGACATCACAGTTAAATCATCAAGCAAATACAATCTTAGTACATACATAGTGTCTAGCACCAATATCGCTCAATCATACTCTCAGAACGCTCGCGGTACTAGGCTCAAAGCCCTTGAATCATCACATTAACACATACGCTCAGGATTGTATGGGTGGCTGGCATAAAGTCTGTTACTAAGCATATATCAAGTTCATGCACTCATAGAGCCCAAAGTAACATGGATTATCACCTGACTCCGAAGGGGCGAATCCTAGCCCAAGTGCTGATCGGATCAAAGTCAACAATTAAAATCACTCAGCCCAATATGGGGCCTTGGTGCAAGCATCACCCCACAATCAATACCGACACTCAACCATCAATGTCACTCAACC
This sequence comes from Nicotiana tomentosiformis, assembly GCF_000390325.3. NCBI lineage: Eukaryota > Viridiplantae > Streptophyta > Magnoliopsida > Solanales > Solanaceae > Nicotiana > Nicotiana tomentosiformis. Next base: position 84,482,669 of record NC_090815.1, read on the forward strand.
CAATATGGGGCCTTGACGCAAACACCACCTCACAATCAATATAAACATGGTTTTGTGGCTCAAGATCAGTCATCAATCAGCTCAATATGGCTCCATGGCCCAAAATCAGTCATCAATCTCCTCAGTCTCAATATGCCAACATCTCACATTATCACAATCAATATACCGTACGAAACATACCAATGTGCTACAACTCAGCTCAAACCCGTATCACACAAACAAGGACACCAATAATATGTGAGATAACATATCAAGAGTACACAGAAATAAAGATATAACACGCAAATAGAATATCATGACTGAAAAATATGACTACGGCTAAGGCAAATAGCTCAACATAGCAAAAATAGCCCTATCATATCTCAAACAGATAAGTAGATAAATTATACATGAATTTTAGAATGGATAATAGCTCACACCATCATACAAGTGGAGTAAACACGGTATCAAAGAAGCATGATAGCAAAATAAGGCATATAATAACCTAACGTCAACTCGGATTGTGAATTACCACAATGCATGCATATACACTCGTCACCTCGCATATACGCCACACCCAACATATAATAAATATCATAGACAACGGGAAAATACCTTCAATCCAAGCCTAGGCAAGATACTTACCTCATTCAGGCTAGTCTTCAACCTCGAATCGCGTACAAACCTCACTTTATCCCTATAATCGTGCAAATCCAAGCCAAACATCTTCCAAGAAAGTCAACAATATCGTAGGAAGCGATTCCAATCCATAAAGCCTCGATATTTAAAGAAATCCCAAAAGTCAACAAAATTCCACCCGAGCCCGCGTTCCCGAAACCCGAAACCAATATCAAAATTTGACCTATAACCTGCAGAGTTCAAATATATAATTAGTTTTCAAAACTGAATCCAAATCGATACTTAAATTCCCAAAATATTCTCTCTTAAAGTGTAGATAAAAATCCTAAATTTTCTTCCTTAGATTCATCAATCAAAAGCCAAAAATAGAAGATAGAATGATGAATAATAATGAAATTCGCTTAGGAACAATGTCGGTAAAAATCGCCTCAAGAATCGCTCCAATCAGAGATCTCAATCACAAAATATGACAAAATGAACTAACCCTTCGAAAATATATCTGCCAGTGAATCCGCATTTGCGGACAAAATAGTCGCACCCGTTTCTGTGGTCAAAGTCTCGCATCTGCGATCATCCCCCAATAGGCCACATGTCGCATCTGCGACAAAACAGCCACATCAGCGGCTCCGCAGGTGCCTACTCCTCGCACGTGCACTCTCGCATCAACGCAACAAGCTTCGCACATGCGGACATCCAACTCCAGTCGCTCCTCACATATGCGTCCATAAACACTGCAGGTGCGAACTCACATTTGCGCTCCCTCTTATGCATAAGCGACAATCCTTAGAACATCCAGTCATCGCTGAAGCGACACCAACCTCGCATAAGCAAATGTGCACATGCGATCAAACTTTGCCCAGGTGCGTGATACCAGCACCAAGACATCAAAATGCGTCGGAATCCTTCTGAAACACACTCGAGCCTCTCGGTACCTCATCCAATCATACCATCAATTCCGACTATATTATCCAAACTTATCCAAAGGCTAAAAACAAAACAAATATCATCAAAACTAAGAATTGAAGATAAAAAATCATTCTTTTAACTTTCAAACCTTCAAACGTCGTCGAACACGTTTGTATCACACTTAGACATTCTGGATCACAACCAAACTTAGCATACAAGTTTCAATCAACTAAATTAACCCAAAAAAGCTCTCGACACCACAATAGGATTCCTAGAACACCAAAGTCAACTTCCAATCAAACCTATGAACTCTCTAATTCTTCAAATTGCCAACTTTCGACAAATATGGCCGAAACCTCCTAGGAACATCTAAATTCTAATCCGAACATACATCCAAGAACAAAAATGCCATACGAACCTATTGAAACTATCAAATTTCGATTCCGAGGTTGTTCACTTAAAAGTCAAACCTTTGTCAACTCTTCCAAATGAGGCTATGCAAAGTCTCAAACCACTGAACAAAGTACTAAAGCTCAAAACGACCGGTCGGGTTGTTATATTCTTCCACACTTAAATATATGTTCATCCTCGAACGTTCCAAGAGTCATTCTGCCAAATCACTGAATAACTCATCATACACATACCCATGGGGTGATCTCACTTCACCTTAATCCATATGGTCCCATTAAACAATCCTGACTAAAAATATTCTTCATCCAACCTTAACTTACAATCCTTAGAACCAAATTCTAACTTTCGAAACTTCTTCTAAGATCCGATTATTATATATATATATATATATATATACACTCTATATCAATTTCAAAAAGATGTATCAAATCATAAGTATACTCCCAATATGTAACCACATGATGTACCCCACACTCATATGCCTATAGTAAAATCTTCTGATCACAATAGTTGCTCAATACCAAAGTCGGTATCGATAATATACCTCATGACAAATAAAATTTTGTTTCAAACCTTCGGAATGCCACAACGAGGAAAGAAATACGTAGGAACTCATAATCACCAATCAATACCACAAGTCATAGAATTCTCTCGCTCGACAAGAATCATTGCCAAATTCTGAGCTAATTAGTGATATTCTTCTTCAAAACATGCATTATACAAAATCCGATTGTACTGATTCCAGGTCCAATAACTTCCTCTCACCCAGTAGAAGTTGCTTGATCGACATGCCACATTAAATACCATCAAGAACCTCATACGACGCGATCCGTGCCAACAACAACCACTCGAATATGATCAATAATGGAAAGAGAACCAAAAGGGAACTATCCATCAAGTTTAACAGATACAATAATAAGAGCATAATGTTATGAATCCATCCCACATGGGAGAAACAAAACATACAAAACGATCACAAGGAATCGTATCTAGCATAACCTCATTGCAACGTTCAAACTAATCCACACATAATATTTGCCGCGCTGTGTAACCTGATCTACACATATCTCCACATAGGTGTACTCACCGAGCCATAATTCCCATACTCATTAAACACATGTGTAACAACAGGAAGCATATAAAGTGCATAAACATAACCATGGGGAGACGGATAGCATAATGCGTTACGATAAAGGCCAAGCACGACTAAGGTGCAGTAAATAAATCAACATCTCAAGAGCCATGTCTCTCAAATACCACCACAAGGCCAAAATAAAACCACAACATGCGTGTGAATAATCAAGTAGTCTCATAAACCATCATAGCATAAGAAGGTAACACATGATATAGATCACGACATAAATAATATACATTTCGCCCTATGACACACCCATAGAAAATGTTACGCTGAATAAGTGAATCCAATCCAATGTAGAGTACACATCTTCATTAGGCCTGCCAATGAGCCTCCAAACTAATTCGGATCATTCCAAAATAGGTCAATAGCCTTCCAAAAGTCCACAGTGATCCTATCTATGACACATATAATCAGCTGTCAAATCCTGAACACACGTTCATAGTCTACAACTAGAGGGATAGTTCGCCTCTCAGAAATAAAATCTCCAAATTCGAGAGTACCAAAACCTCCATACCTAATCCCTAACTCTCTTACTTAAATGACAAACACATCACGCACACACACAATCATCCCATAGGGGCTACTCATATAACTTTCCGCACCAAGAAGCAAAACATGAACATTAATGGCTATCAACCATGTGATTTCTTAATACTAGTCAAGTATCAGTAAACACACAATGCATCTTTGACAAAACACACCCCTCTAAATCACCCAAGTCACACAGACTGTCAAACCCAAAAGTATTACCACAAAAACACTAGTAAAGACTTTTTATACCAAAGGAACCAATCGTCCCTATTATCATGTTGATCCCAGCCGCTACCAGATAGACTCACTTCTTTAAATTACTCATGACCCGCCTTCACGTCAATACTACACCTTCCAGTACACTATGGAATTCAATCAAATCTCATTCCGAGTGATCCCAACATGAAATCTTGAATATTTAGTCACACCCCATCTGAAAATCCTTAGATGCATCATATTGAATCTTTAACCCACTAGCATAATTCTCGAGAGTCATCCACCCAGTCCTAGTCTCGAATACATAGTCAATCAAGCCATGCGATTAATGCTCTGTTAGCATATGAATACTCCAAAAAGAAAATAATCGCTCGAATCCTTTCCCTTGCACACTACCTCTACAAAAGAATATTGAATCTGAGTCCTCCACAACCTCCATATACCACCAAGGTGAAATACAACACACACCCAGCAATTCCTTGCTCGAATCATCCTTGATGTTATCCTCCTAAATTATATCTAATCCACAAGCATTCCTTAGTCCAAAATCCATAACAACATATGACTAGGACACCTAATCGTCGATGGTAAACTCCCTCCCTTGGCTCTAAGCCACAATTACCTAACCCAAGAACCCGTAATGGCTGCTCTTTTTAACTGTCATGAACCAACACTATTACTTAGCTTAATTTCTTGTAAGCTCATGATGCACCAACCATAACGAATCCCAAATTATCAGCCCAAATGCACATTAAATCTCGTGACAAATATGCCATCTTCCTCAAGTACATCCCACCGGGTAGAAGGTAATAAGAACCTCATAAGAAATCCTGCAACCTTCAACCTTCTCACAGGAGATAGCCCACCATAGTGACCTCATATCGTTATCTTTCTATGACCTGCCATGGGTGCAACTGCTATGTAATTAATTAATCTTCCCGAGTCCACACACGTCCACCAGCTACAAAAATCTATTTCATCCCACCAATGAACAACTAGAAGGCCCATCAACATATCCCAACTCAAGACGGTATGATACACCAAGAAGATAATCAATCATTCATAACACCCTTAGTAGACTAAGGAAATCCTTCTCGTCAAATTTGAATTGTCAAAATGTAAGAAGTCACCACCAATATGAAATGACCTCAATTGTCCATAATGACCCAAATAGCATCAAACTTCCTCGAAATCTGTGGCAACCCTACCACAAAATCTATAATGATATGTTCTCACTTCCACATCGGTATAGCCATCTCCGAAGTAATCCACTTGGTCTCTGATGCTCATCTTCCACTTGTTGACAATCAAATACCATGAAAATTTCCCAATAATGTCCTTTTTCGTCCTCTTCCCTAATGATGCCGCCTTGAATCACGATACATCTATGTATCACCTAGACGAGCGGAATACCATAACCACGAGTCTCCTCAAGGATCATCTACCTCAAACCATCAAAACTAGAAATGCAAATCCAATCCTGAAGTCGCAACACACCATCCACACTAAGGACCACCTCTTTAGCACTACCTCGCGATAAGTGTCCCTGAGGACAAGCGATTGGAAACCATTATACTGACGATCCTTAATGCGCTCAAACAAAGATGACTGTGCAACAACACAAGCGAGAACTCTACTAAACTCAGAAATACCCAATCCCATAAATCTATCGACCAAAGCCTAAGCATCCATAGCCCGGATGCCTCTCCTCCGCTAGAACAAAAGCCAAACTCCAAACCGTGAACCGTATAATCCTTCTCATAGGGATTGTTATTGCCACAAGCTTAAGAAATCATCATACCATTCTGTACTAACGCCGCATCAAGACCAGCACATGAATTATCACAATACATTGTATGAGGCCTCGAACCCGTGGGCAACACCAACACTGGGGTTGTAATAGGCGACAACCCTCTGCAAAACGACAGTAGTAGTCTGCCCTCATAACACGGGAAAAAATATCCTACACCATATTTGTATCATCGTCGCAACTCGCTGGTACCCAACTGATATCAAGACTAAAAAGAACTGAAGATATATGCTTTAAGATGAGATAAAGTCGCACGATAAGGAATCAAGATAGTGAAAGTTCCTAAAGCCCTATAACCTCTTAAAGATAAGGACAAATATCTTTATACCGATCCGCAAGACTTTATTAAATATGAGCATGACTCGTGAGACCTATATGAACCTAGTACTTTAATACCAACTTGTCACGACCCAAAATTCCACCAGAGTCGTGATGGTGCCTAACACCGCTTACTAGAAAAGCTAAAAATTAATATGCGAAAATAAACTTCAACAACAATAAGGAATGATCTCAAACAACGGAATAGCATATATATATATATATATATATATATATATATATATATACACACGACTGAATTCAAATAACAATACAACCAAAAAACACCCAAAATCTGGTGTCACCGAGTGCATGAGCTCTATATAGTGCTAAACACAAAACCTGAACAAAATACAATACTGTCTGGAAGACTGAACAATAAGAACATAAGATAAAGGAGGGGACGCCAAGGCCTGCGAACGGAAAAAAATACTACCTCAAAACAAATCTAGATACAACTCACTAGTAACCACTGGTATTAGAAATACCTGATCTGCACACGAACTGTAGCGTGTAGAATGAGTACAACCGACCCCATGTACTTAATAAGTAGCAAGTCTAATCTCGGGCTGAAAGCAGTGACGAGTTTGAAAAAGTCCGATGTTCTTTTACAACAGCCAACAACAACAATAAAAGCAGAATAATGGCATATAAATAAAAGTAGCTCATATAATCACATGCTCAACTTTAACACAACAAAAGGAGATATAGGCATGCTTTCAGCAATATCAGTCAAGGTATCAACTTTATCACAGAAATCTAGGTAAACTATGGTTTCAAAACATCAAATATCAATTAACATGAGGAAAATACATCTTTATGCTTGCACGTCATATATACATGCGAAAAACAAAAGACATCACAGTTAAATCATCAAGGAAACACAATCTCAGCACATACATAGTGCCTATCACAAATACCCCTCAATCATAATCTCAACACGCTCGCAGTGTCTGGCTCAAAGCCCCTGAATAATCACATGCACATATACACTCTTCACCATATGGGTGCTTGGCATAAAGCCTCTCACTAAGCACATATGAAGTGCATGCACTCATGGGCCTAAAGTAACATGGGTTATCACCCGACTCCAGAGAGGCGAATCCTAAGCCCAAGCACTGGTCGAATCAAAGTCAAATCAAAATCACTCAGCCCAATATGGGGCCTAACGCAAATGTCACCTCACAATCAATACTAACACTCAACTAACAATGTCACTCAGCCCAATATGGGGCGTTGATGTAAGCACCACTTCACAATCAATATCAACATGGTTCTATGCACAAGATTAGTCATCAATCAGCTCAATATGGCTCCATGGCCTAAAATCAGTCATAAATCACCTCAAGTCTCAATATGCCAACATCTCATAGTATCACAATTAATATATCGCACGGACTATACCAACGTGCCACAATTCAGCTCAAACCGGTGTCACACAAACAAGCACACAACAACATATGAGATAACATATAAATAGTACATAGAGGCATAGATATAACACACGTGATAGAATATCATGACTGAAAAATATGACTACGGATAATGAAAATAGCTCAATATAGCAGAAATAATCCTATCATTTCTCAAACAGATAAGTAGATAACGTAGACATAATTTCTAGCATGTATAAGTGGAGGAAACACAATATCAAAGATGCATGATAACAATACAAGCATATAATAATCTAAGGTCTACCCTGATCATGAATTACCACGGTGCACATATGTACGATCGTCACCTCGCATATACGACACCCCCAACTTATGACAAATATCATAGCCAATAGAAAAATACCCTCAATCCAAACCCAGGCAAGATAGTTACCTAATTTGTACTAGTCTTCAATCTCGAATCGCGTCAAAACCTTGCTCTAGCCCTCCAATCATGCAAATCCAAGCCGAACATCATCCAAGTAAGTCAATAATGTCGAAGGAAGCGATTCCAATCCACAAAACCTCGATCTTTGAAGAAATTCCCAAAAATCAACAAAAGTCCATCCTGGCCCGCGTGCTCAAAACCCAAAACTAATACCAAAATCTGATGACCCATAACCTATCAAGTATAAATGTATAATTAGTTTCCAAAACTGAGTCTAAATAGGTACTCAAAGCTCCAAAATACACTATCTTAAAGTGCAGGCAAAACCCCCAAATTTCTTCCTTAGATTTATCAATCAAAAGCAAAAAATCGAAGATAGAATCATGAACAATAATCAAATCCGAGTTAGGAATACTTACCCAATTCGCGTGGGTAAAAATCGCCTCAAGAATCGCTCCAACCAGAGCTCTCAATCTCAAAATATGATAAAATAAACTAACCCTTTGTAAATATAGTATTTGCTAGTGAATCCACATTTGCAAACAAAATAGTCGCATCTGCGACACCCCTTCTACGGTCAAAGCCCCGTATCTGCGAGCATCTTCCAACTGGCCACACATTGTATCTATGACAAAATAGTCGCATCTGCGGTTCTGCAGGTGCACCTACTCCTTGCGAGTGAGCTCTCACATCTGCGTAACAAGCTCTGCACATGCGGACTTCCAACTCCATACGGATCCTCGCATATGCGACCATAAACTCTGCAGGTGAAAAATCGCATCTACGCTCCCTCTTACGTAGAGGCGACAATCCCTAGAACACATAATCATCGCAAAAGCGACACTAATCTCGCATAAGCGGATGCATGCCTGCGATCAAACATTGCGTAGGTGCGTGACACCAGAACCATAACTGCACCAAGACATCAAAATTCTCTGGAATCCTTTCAAAACACACCCGAGCCTCTAGGGACCTCATTCAATCATAACAACAAGTTCGAATACATTGTTCAAACTTATCCAAAGTCTTAAAAACTACAAATAGCATCAAAACTAAGAATCGAATATCAAAATCATTTTCTTAACTTTCAAACCTTCAATCTTTGTTGAACACATACAAATCATACTTAAACATTCCGTATCACAACCAAACTTTACACACAAGTTCCAATCAATTAAATGAACCCAACCAAGGTCTCTAAACTATAATAGGAGTCCAACAACATTAAATTAAACTTTCGATCAAACCTATGAATTCTCAAATTCTTCAAATTGTCAACTTTAGATAAATAGGGCCAAAACCTCCTAAGAACATCCAAATTCAAATCTGACCATACACCCAAGTCCAAAAATATTACCATATGAACCTATTGAAACTATCAAATCCTGATTCTAAGGTCGTTTGGACCTATTGAAACTATCAAAGGATAGAATTAGCAACCCTTGTAGCTATATCAATGTTGACGGTAGAGCAACACTCATATAACCATATTTGCATAGCTAGTGCAAAGCCTCGAATGACATAAAAATAATAAGATTCATTACCCCATGCGTAGTTCGCATACTGTCCTGAGTCCACCAAATAGAACCTAAAATGGTCTATCAACCCTGCATTGTCTTTGTCTGAAGGACAAAGGAAGAATTCTATGAGATATAGAATACACAACTTGACTGCATCCTCGTCGTTCACCCAATTACGACTGGTTACAATTTGTTTTAAGTATGACTTCTGAACTTTTTCCTTGTTTGGAAAATAACTTCTCATTATTTTACTGTCATACGTAGGTGTGTAACCAAAGTATGTCACTTCCGTAAAACATCTCAGACCACTAATCAGGGCAAACTCTCTCAAACCAAAATTCAGCCTCTGGCCCTTTATCTCTGCTGAAAAAAAGTCGAAACCAGATGCATTTAATTCATACTTCATGAGAAGATGAATTGCTTGATTTTGCATACATTTCTGGGCAAGGAAAGAAAATAACCAAAACATGTCTTCTTAAAAAGCTTTAAACCATTTTCAGACAGTAAATCCTTAATTTTTCCAGGAATAGTGGGGTCGGATAATGTCTGAAATCTAATGATCCCATAATCAACATTAGGAGGTGCAAAAAATAGTCCATTCTGCAGCAAAAAGAAAAGAAAGTTATTAAAACAAGGCTCAAAACTAGAAAACAAAATAACTACATTTATAATACAATTTATCTACAATCAGCTAAACAGAGTCAAAAATAGAAAATAAAATAATTACAATTATATTACAATTTATCTACAATCTTTAAAACAGAGTTAAAACTAGGCAAAACGTTTATATAACAATGTATCTACAATTAGAAACCATAAATCTACACAATGTAGACAAATTTTCTACAACTACAAAAACAAAAATTATGTTGATTCATAAGAATGAGAACAAAGTTTTTTAGCTTTAAAAAAAATATATTATTGAAACTACTAAATTTTTACCTTCACCAAAGACTGTTGGGAAACATTTTTAGAAGATTTTTGAACTTTTTTCTTTTTTGAAGGCTTTACATTAGGAGACACTCTAACTTTTTTTGCAACTTTAATGACAACTTCTTCTTCGACGAAATCATCATCGAAATCAATCTCTTTGCCTTTCCTTTTTGCAGATTTGACAGGTATCGACGATTCACCAGCATCAATATCGCGCTTTTGCTTTGTACGAGCTTCTGCCCTAGCTTCACGAGGGGAAAGCTTAGGCTTGTTCTCTTCTTTTGCATGAACTGATTTTGAAACCTTTTTGGGTGAATTTTTTGAGAAAAAATCCAAATCAAATGTAGGAATATCGGCTCCTTTATCTTTTTTAGGGCTGATCTTTGAAGCTATTTTCTTCTTCATTGAAAATCAAGCAAAGCACAGACGTTAATGGAGGTGATTTTTTGAAGAAGAAAGTAAAAATTTAGAATGCTTTTTGAAGAAGAGAGGAAATAGGCGTTAATGGAGGGATTCTGAAGTTTGTGGAGAGAGAATCGTGTTTGAGTGCAAGATAAGGGGGTGGGGGTGGGGATATGGAGAGAGAAACGTGGGGGGAGTGGAAGATATGTTAAAGTTATTTTAGGATACTAATTACTATCATTAATTGCCTTAAAAATATATATAAATGGTAATTGGGTATATAATATATAATTATATTAAAACGTGAGTAGGGAGAGTAATATAGTTTCATATAGTGTATAGGAATGTAAAAATTCCCACTTAAAAAGCTATCACGTGTATGTGAGGCCCAGGTAGAAATGCTAAAAAGAGTAATGGCAGGGATAGAAAATATCGAACAATATAACGAGGGATATAAATAAGAGTCCGTTTGGACATAAGATTTTTTTTCTTTTTTCAAAAAATATTTTCAAAACAATGTTTGGTTATGAAAATTTTACATTTTTTCAAATCCAACTTGAAAATGCATTTTCGAATTTGAAAAACTGCTCAAAACCAGTTTTTTAATTGAAAAATTGGTATTTTTAAGTTTTACAAATTTACCCTATATTTTTTAAATTTATAAAAGGACCCCAATCAATTATTAAACGTAGGTAATACCTACAACTACCCACCATCTGATTGAGTGGCCTTGGACTATATTTTGATATCCACTGTTGAGATTTATAATTTATACTTTTACCCGAAAGAGACACTACAACTTCTATTAAAGATTGTTTGTACAATTAAACGATCAACATGTTTGTTTGATTCAAATAGGATGATCAAGTCGGGGTGGTTTTGATATTTTTTTATAAATTATGGGGTATAAATCATGTTTTATGATTTAAAAAAAAGTATATTCATAAATATTGCAAAAATTATAATCAAACACAATTTTATCTTCAAATTAAATTTTAGTGAAATTCTTTTTTATTTTTTTGAATTTATGTTCAAACGCCTGCTAAAGGATATATATAGCCCTTTTTCGAAAAAAGAAAAACAAAGTCCACTTGGGCGGGAAGATAAAAGAATATCCACACATGGGGCCGCCGCGACTCTATTCTAAAGTCAAACTGATCTAGTTGTTGTGGTTCTCTTTGACTCTTTGAGAAGTAAGCTTTTCCCTTTTCATACAAAGCCAACTCCTCAATAATTCAAAATCACCTACGGCCGCCGCCGCGTCGCCACCGCCGTTGCCTTTGCCAGTTCGTTATTTTCCGGTAAGACTCCACGTTCTTCATGGATCTTCCTCCCTACCACCATCACCATCACCACAGGTACGTCGAACGCCCTCCAAACTTTTCGCATGACCCTAATTTCTTCCACCACCTCCCTCCTCCTCCGCCGCCACAACGACGACCACCACCACCACCACATATCACTAATCTCCCTCATCACCACCACCATATCCCTCCCCCCTCCCCTCCCTTCCACCGCCAATCCCAGTTCTCGTTCCCTCCTCATAGTCCCCCACAAGAAAATCCTAAATTCTTCGATTGCCGCTCTCCCCCTAGGGTTTCCTCTAATCTAATCCTAGATCAATCCCCCTACCATCCTGCTCATCCGCAACACCCAAATTTTCCTTATAACGACCGTTATCATAACCCCCATCCTCCTAATTCTCCTAGGTTTATTGTCGATGATTTTGTGAGGGAGAATCGTCTGAGAGGCGTGGAATTCGATTATGATGATGACGAAAGATACCGTCTTGAGAGGCGTAGAATGGAAGAGGATATTGTTGTGAGGGAATTTAGATCGAGTGCCGAGAATTATGAGTTGCATCATGATGATAGGTATGAAGGTGAGAGATGGGAATATGGTCGTAATGTTGATGATGAGGTTTTGGTTGGTTCTTCTTCGAGGCGAGTGTCATTAGATAATAGTGGTTATGATTATGGTGGTGGTGATGTTAGGTTTAGCAATAGGTTAAGAGTGGACAAGGAGGAAATTTATAGGTCTCCTCCGCAGAAGAAGAGTGCATTGCTCAGGATTCAATGTGGGAAAGCTAATAACAACAGGAGTAGTAGAAATCAGGACAGTGACTCGAGTAGTGTTGGTGGATGTGGGGTAAGGGGAAAGCAGAAAGATGTGTTTGAGAGATTGGAGAGAAGGGTTGAGGGAAGAGATGGAAGAGAAGGAAGTTCGATGGAGCTTGATGTTTCATTTAAATCTAATGCACTTGTGGCGAAGGCTATTATGGCCCCGGTGTCAAGCCCAGCCAATGACTCAGACAGAAGCGAAACACCTAGATGTAAGAAGATTAGAAAAGTGAATCTCTCTGATTCTCCAATGAAGAAAGTCGGGTACGATTTGGGTAAAGGTGATGGTTCAGCAATTGATTCTGGTCGTCGTTCGAGTTCTAATAAGGAGTCTAAATGTTTGGTAGATAAAGTTACGGTTTCTGCGGGTCGGACATCTAATAGCACTTTGGATTCTAACATGGAGTCGAAACATTTGGCAGATAAAATTAAAGATTCTACTGGTGAACATGCATCTGATGGTACTTTGAATTCCAACAAGGAATCTAAATGTTTGCCAGATAAAGTTACAGTTCCTGTTGTGAGAAGTGCATTGCTGAGTTCCAATGGGACAAATGATTTAATTGTAACCCAAGAAAGCAAGGGATCTCCAGAGATCATGATTTTGGATCAGGGTGGTAATCATGTTGGAAAGGGTGGAACACCTCAACGCAAGATTAGAAAGAAGAAGAAAGTCACGAAAAAGAAAGTCGCGTCCCCTAAAATAGTTGGTGTTAACCCTTGTAATGCCACTGATTCACTGAACAAAGCATCTTTTGTCCGTCAGCAGCTTAAAAGTGTTGTAGAATTGGTAGAGAGAGCTAGATCTGATGATATGTCTACACTCGAGGATGTCAATATGAAGAAGGCCAAGAAGAAGAAAGTCACGACCCCTAAAAACGTCGGTGTTGACCTTGGTAATTCCACCGATTCACTGAACAAAGCATCTTTTGTCCGTCAGCAGCTTAAAAGTGTTGTAGAATTGGTAGAGAAAACTAGATCTGATGATATGACTACACTCGAGGATGTCAATATGAGTAAAGCCACGAAGAAGTATGTCACGGCCCCTAAAAAAGTTGGTGTTGACCCTGATAATGCCACTGATTTACTGAACAGAGCATGTTCTGTCCGTCAGCAGCTTAAAAGTGTTGTAGAATTGGTAGAGAGAACTAGATCTGATGATATGACTACATTCGAGGATGTCAGTATGAAGCTGCCTGTGGATGAAGTAGTTAGCAAATTAGAAAAACCTTCAAAACTGGCTGCTGTCAGTGAAGATGAGTCTGTCCAGCAGTCTAATTCTGAGGGGAAGAAAGCTGGTGCAGCTAAAGTCTTGGTTTCTTCAAGCAATGTGGACTCTGAAATTAATGACTTTGCTGATTGTACCAGTAGATCAGTTCTGAATGGCCCTTCCATGTTGAATTCTGAGACATGTATGATCGAAATACAAAACAAACCTACTAGTTGCAGTGTGGATAACGCTGATAATGTTGGAGGGCATTCTCAGGATGAGCACCGAGTGTCGGAAGATGGTCTTATTAAAGAACCTTCTGAGGCCATGGTTTGTGTAGAAAGAAATGGTGATGTTGTCTTGTCAAGCCTAGACGGGAGCACAATTCATAAGGATGAAGTATCTTCGTCAACTAAAGATACATATATCTCTTCTGTCTCTGACTTGGGGTTTTCTGATGGGAAGGAAAATGCAGTTGCTGTTATAGGATTGTTTGAAGCAGGTTCCGTGGAGCCATCTAGTGACCCCAAGATTGTACCTTTGCTGACTAATATTGAGAGAGGACTTAAAGAGAGTTTCTTGGATGGAAATGACAATAGTTTTAATTCTTCTAAGGCTGGGAGAGTTGTGGTTGTCAGTGACTTGCTAACTGCAGAGTGCTCGAGTAATAGTGATCCAACAGCCGGTAGTTTTGTATGTAGTATAACAAAATCATGTGTTGATGGAGTTACATTGTCACCTGAGGTGAGCCATACTAAGGGATCCGTTAATGCTGTGGTTTCTGTTGCAGATGATATTAGGATTATTGCGGATGATGACTCTTTACCTAATGTCACAAGGAAGAGAAAGACTACGGAAGACGAGTCTGTTTTGCCCACTACGAAGGTGAGTGAGCCAGAGGAAAATGCAGGTAGTTCTTTGCTAGGCCAACGTAAAAGTTTCAGTTGTTTGAGAGGAGATCATGCCTCTATAGAAGAGGAAGTTACAGTTCCTGGTAATGGGAGTGACTCATTAAAGGGGGGCCCTTCACATGAGGGGCCTTCAGAAGTGGAGCTTTCACTTCAGGATTGTTTTAAAGATGGTTCCAGTTCATGTTCTATCAAGAGTCCCAAGAAAACGGAGGTTTCTTCGCCGGGACTGGTTAAATCTGTTTTGTGTGTTACCACCCACGAGGGAGCTTCTAGCATACCAATTACAGCGCCTTTGATCGATGATGTTTCTGCAATGAAATTAGAATCTCGAAATACATTGTCTGATTTGGATGATGGTCCACCATCTCGTCCATCAGTCATATTGCTTGAGAGCAGTACCGCTGAGGAGGATGTAAGTCAGGCTGAGCCATTTGAAGATGGCTTGATGGATCACTTTTCGAATGTTGAGCAGGTCATTGCTCACAATTCTCAGCTGGGAGCTGCTGGACAAGATACTACAACTTCAGTTATATCTGTTGGGACGCTAAGAATGGCTTATGGAATAAGTGAGGACAAAGGTTCCTCCCTTGGAGTAGATCAAAAGTTGGCCCCAGAAGGTTGTGAAAGCCATAATTATGTGCTTGACAAGGCATGTCTGCCTTTGTTGGCAAATAATCACTCTTTATTTTCTGATTCAAATTGTGTGTCCGCAATGAAAGTAAGTGCCAAAGGTATGGAGTCTGTGCCTGATATGTCGGCGCTCATGTCATTTCCTGAAGACTTACCTAACAACTCATTCTTGGAGGAACCTATTGCTAAGTCATCAATGTCCAATGAAATTGTTATTGAAAAAGCCCAAAATGTTGATGAAAATTCCATTACTGCTGATGACCATGTTTTTTCTTCGGTGAAAACATCTTCAGATACTTCTGAGTTTGATAATACATCATCAGATACTTCTAGGTTTGGTAGAAGTTCAGATCATAAAGTTGGTGCCGTTCCTTTGATTAATCTAAATACTGTGCCATTATCATCACAGAATACTGTAAAGTCTACCCAAAATGTGACTTCACTGAGTTGGAAACCAAATTTGCGTGCAAACCAGCAAAGTGCTGCTGGTCCTAGGGTTCTCTCTGTTCGCCCATCGAATTTTCTCACTTCAAGGAATGTGCCCACTTCGAAGAAGCCACTGACATGGCATAGAACTGGTAATAGCTCTTTCTCAGTTGTTGGACGAGGTTCCCAAATGAACTCTCTACCTCCACAAAGCCATTTACCTAAGGACATTGGGAAAGCCGGCTCTTACATTCGCAAGGGTAACAGTCTTGTCAGAAAGCCTCCTCCTGTTGGTTCCCTTTCCCAAGGATTCCATGCTCCAAGTTCTTCAGTTTTCCGGTTGAACTCTTCTGCTGTGAATGACCTGAAGAGAAAACATGAGAATAAGACATTGATAACTGATTCACCCAGCTGCAGGGGAAATCCAGAAGTAAATGCTCCTTCAGAGAGGACCAAAACCCCTCCACAAAGCGAATCATTTAGTTGCATTACATTGAAGTCTGCCTCTTTTCCAGTGGTAGATCATCCTGGAACTGGTAGTATTGCTACCTCAAATCCTTTGGCAGTTACAGACAATATGTTGGCGCTGAAGCCTTCTGAGCATCCTTCAACATCTTCTGCACTTCCTGAATGTCAAATTGGTTTGGGAGGCAATTCCGAAAGCCAGAATATATTAGATGAAGGCACTTCTGGAAAGGAGATAGTTTATGTGAAGCAAAGATCAAATCAGTTAGTTGCAGCTTCTGATAAGACCCAGACATCATCCGATGGCTACTATAAGAGGAGAAAGAATCAACTGATTCGTGCATCTAGCAGTAATCATATGAAGCAGAGAGTTTCCGCGGCAAAGAATGTAGTTCCGACCCGAAGAGGTATGAAAAGCTTGAGTGGTAAGGATGTGTTTTTAAAAAACAGCTCATCATATTTGGCTTTCAAAACAAAGCTACTTCAAGACTGGTTCACCCTTTTTTATTCAAGCAGATTATCTACTTGTTTTGGCCTAGAACACCACCATTTTTGTAAGTTAATGTCAAAATTTTTACTAATCAGACAAGGTTTAAATAAATTACCCTTTGCAGGTTTAGCCAAGACCTCTAAATGGTCAAAGTCCTCATTGGTCTGGAAATTAGGTGATACTCAGTCATCAAGGAAATGTGGCAGCGCTGTAGAATATGAGAAGCTTTGGCCTTACTTGTTTCCGTGGAAAAGAGCTAGCTATCGGAGGAGTTTCCAGAATTCCTCTCCAAGTGACAGTTCCATATCTATTAGCAGGTGGGGAATCATTTCATGCTCGTTCATTTCTTTTTGGCGTCAAACTTCATACCTAAAGTATATTTTCTTTTAGACGGAAAATGCTGCTCTCAAGAAAGCGGGAGACAATATACACAAGATCAATTCATGGACTATCTTTACGAAGATCTAAGGTGTTAAGTGTCTCTGGCTCTAGTCTCAAGTGGTCAAAATCTTTGGAGCAAAGGTCAAAGAAGGCTGCTGAGGTTCGTCCAGCTGCACCCAGGTTTATTTGGGGTTGTAAAATTTGCAAGTGGATGTGTAAGACATTTTGTAAAGTGAAAGCCTTTTCTCAGGAAGCTGCACTAGCAGTTGCTGCTGTTGACAAAAGGAAAAGGGGACAAGATGATTCTAATGCTGGCTCAATGAATGGAAATAATGTCTCTCGTAAGTTTTATAGTGTAAAGCTGCTCCCAGGTAGGCCAGTTCTCTACCCTGGTGTGGCGTATTCATTTTCTTTCAAGTTTCTCGAAATATTGTACAAAGTTATTGGACGCCTATGTATCAGTTATGCCCTTTTAATATTTACCAAAAAAAGTTATGTCCTCTTTATGTACCTTTTCAGAATGTTGTACTCTTTTTTAATTGAGCACTATGATGGTCTTCTAACTTTTTACAGGAGAAAGGATATTCCGTATTGGTTGCGAGCGGTATAAGATGGACCCTTCTGGGAAGACACTACAGAGAATTTCAGGTGGTCTTCTCCTGATTTTGCTGAATTCTTTTCTCCTTCCCACTTTTTTTTTTTAATTTAGTTTTTTTTCAATTATGATTCGAATTTGCCACTTTTGTCCTATATGTGTTGCTCTGAGAATTAAGTTCCTTTAAGTTATCATCTTCTAGTTCCGTACCTGCAATATGATTTTAGAGGATGCTTTGGTTTTGGTTGTGATAGTCAAAGCAATGAGCAGCAGGTCTTAGATGGTGTTTGGCTAAGCTAAAGCTTCCATCACCCATATAGAGGATTGGTGAAATGCCTTTGTTTATTTCGCTACAAAATATGCCCTTACAATGAAGTTTGAACAAAGAAGTACATGCAGAAAAGTAGATATTCATGTCACTGAACAAAGAAAGTATCAACCACCTGTTACTGCACTGTCCAGTTGCCACAGATCTTCGGAGTACGTTCTGTTTTTTTTTTTTTTTTTTTTTTTTTTTTTTGCCTTTCTTGGGTCATGCCTTTTACCGACAAGGATGCCCATGAAAGCTGGAGTTTATGGACAGTTGACAAACAACAACAACAACTCAGTAGATGATCTCCGGTTGTATTTTTTGGTGTTTATGGACCGAAAGAAACAGTAGATGCTTTGATGGAATTTCAACTTCCAACAATTCTAGACTAGACGTCTAGTTAGTCTATTTAGCCGGTCCAAGTTGACCTCTGTAAATAACTTAGAGCACTTCCTGGATTTTGTTAGCTCTTTAGTCTAGACACAGTAGCTATGAATCCCTTTTTGTGATTTAAAAGCTGTATCCGTGTAATCTTTTGCTTCTTGATGGCTCTTTAATGAAATCACTTACTTCATAAAAAAGGAAGAAGCAGATATTCATGTTCTAAGATAGTTGTTGAACTTAAAGTTACTACTAAAATGTTTCAACTTAGTCATGTCCTAACTGGATCTAAGCTATTAGAGAACCTGGTTGCTCATGGAAGAATCTGATAGAAGAGTTGGTACAATGCTGATGTGTAGTTCATAGAAGAGTTGAATTGCTCAGATGAATACAAAATGTTGATGGGCATGCGTTCTGCGTGCAGGATTAAGCCTTTTCAGTTGTGCTAATTAATGGGCAGAAATGATGAAAAACTATTTTTCCATTTGAGCTATCGCATGTCAGTGGACTTGTTTTAGTAAAATGATTGTGGATACATGATTCTGAAACGATCATGGCATGGATTAGCTAGAAGATTCTGGTTTCCGTTGAGGCAGCGAGAAAATCAGCAAGAGGTCAACTTAATAGGCATCTAACTTTTCCAGTTCCAACTGAAGAAAGATGATAGTGGACTATTAGTTTAGAGAAAGAATAAAATGATGAAATAATCCACATTCACATTTGTTTTAATGTAGACTTATCAGAGCCTATAATTTCTAGAAAAGAAGTTACTCTGCTATTTTTAAACATTAGTTATTAACTTTGAGAAGGGCGTTTCTTTTCTTTTAATTTTAAGAGTGGTTTCGGTGATTTTTTTTATTTGTTTCTTGTAACTGTCTCTTGACATTATTTGCAACTTGACCTCGTAAATTTCTTCATATTTTATGGACAGATGAGGAACCATCGGTGTCAGTTGTTCCTGAGGCGAAGAAATCTTACATCCCCAAAAGATTATTAATTGGGAATGATGAGTACGTATAAATACTATTGTTGTCAATTCATTATCAATGATGTACCTAGTGCTGGTTAATCTTCAGGCGTTGAGTTAGTATTTTTTTTTTTGGGTATAACTGTGATATTTATTTGCATAACTTTATTTTGAAATCACATATTGCTTTCAGAAATCATGAGCAGTTTGTAATTCTTGGTACTTAAGCGTGTTGCTTCATATCATAATCTTTTCTATTGGATTTTATATAATCCGGAAAAAATAGGAGTACTCCAAAAGTAAGGCCAATAGGAAAAGAATTATTTAAAAAACTATGGTCTTGGTTCCAAGAGATGAAATAAGATAATAAAAATGCTTACTGTGAATAAAACTTTGCCTTTACTTGTAAACAAATAATATAAATGCTCGAAACTGCTTGTAGGTATGTGCGGGTTGGCAATGGTAATAAGCTGGTTCGAAACCCAAAGAGACGAGTACGCATCTTAGCGAGTGAGAAAGTACGCTGGAGTTTGCACACTGCTAGAATTCGGCTGGCAAGAAAAAAACAGTATTGCCAGTTTTTTACAAGGTTTGGCAAATGTAACAAGGATAATGGAAAATGTCCTTACATTCATGATCCATCTAAAATCGCTGTCTGCACTAAATTTCTGAATGGTTCTTGCTCTGACACTAATTGTAAATTGACTCATGAGGTATGATACTTCTCAAACCCTATAATTGATGTGGTTGCAGCATGATTAGTTTTTGCCTTTTTACTTGTTTTCACCTCATATATTAGGTTATTCCTGAAAGAATGCAAGACTGCTCCTATTTTCTGCAAGGTTGGTGCTATTACATTTATGGGTGTTATTATATTTTAATTCAGTTTAATCTAAAGAAATGTGAGAACACTAACTTGTATTTTTTTGGGCAGGAATATGCTCAAATGAGAATTGTCCATATAGACACGTAAATGTGAATTCAAATGCCTCTATTTGTGAAGGTTTTCTCAGGGGCTATTGTGCTGATGGCAATGAGGTATTCTTTGTTTTCAGTTTGCTGCTTCCAAATGAATCATTACCAACTGTATGATACACATCTCAAAGAATTGAAATTCGACTTAGATAAGCTCTTTAATAGTAGCTCACAGCCAATTTATGCCAGGTGCCACGTAGAAATAATTTAAGTTACAAGCAGTGTCTGGATGCTCAAGCAAAGAAGATCTTCTGAAGTTTATATTCTTTACCCAGTTTTATGTTTGATTGGTTCCTAGACAAGGTCCTATCCTAGGGTTAGAACTTTGCTAGTCCCTATCCCTAACTTGTTTAAGATGTAACGAGGCTAGTCTCCGCACCTCCCCCCCGGAATGAAATAGTTGGGTGGACCCTTCCCGATCCTTTCTTGTCATTCTTTTTTGAAATGGCTCCTTGATTTGACTATTTTTTACTGCCTGACAAGATTTTTACCAAATGTTTTGACCTCTTTTTCTGCTTCCTCCCTCCCCCTCTGTTGGTCTGAATGCAACTAGCTCATTATTGTTAGTATATTTTCTGCACAATAGATATGTGGATCATCCCAAACACACGACCCTACTAATCTTGAAACTTGTGATACGGATCATGTTTCTAAACATGCAGTGTCGGAAGAAACACACCTATGTCTGCCCCGATTTTGAAGCAACTGGCAACTGTCGCCAAGGTTCGAAATGCAAGCTTCACCATCCGAAAAACAAAAGGAAGGGTGTGAAAAGGAAAGCTTCCAGCGAGATGAAGAATGGTCGAGGTCGTTATTTTGGCTCTCCGCACATAGACAGTAGTGAGCACATTACAGCTGGATCGGAGAAAGCTTCTGCTTGGGGGAACAACGACATATTCTTTAAGAAGGGGAAGTTTGTTGATTTTATTAGCCTAGATGGCAGTGATGAAGAGGAACTGACTAGTGACCAGAGAAGTGAGGAACCACCACTTTGCGAAAGTAGTTCTGCAGAGATGCAACTAGATGATCTCGATGAGCTTATTAAACCCATGAAACTGATAAATAGGAATAGATCTGTAGATTCATCCCCCTTCATGGATAGCCCTAGTGATATGGCTGCAAGCTATGTATCGGAGGAGTCTTAGTGTTTGTAAATGAAGTTTTGTAATTAGATTAATTGTACTGTTCTGCTAGTGCAGAGCAATTTTTTTTGTTTTCAAACTTTAGGTTTTTAGTTAATTACTTAGGTATAGGTCTTAGGATTAGGCAATATTTTGTATCGCTAAGTGTGTTGTGTGCGAGAGAATGTGAGAAACTGTTGTGATAAAAAATTAAAGGCAATGAAATTTTGATGCAAATCTCTCATTGGATGGTTTTGCTTTCAGTTCTTTTACTTTTCAATGTTAGCAATTTCCAAGTCAATTTAATTTTTGTTTTTTTAAATCAAGGCAACAATGAACCTTTTGAATCAATCAGCTGAGATTATATTTATGCTTACAAAGCTTGGCTTCTATCTCCTTTTTACTTGCTAAAAGATGACAGATTGATAATAAAGCATACATATATATTGTTTTTTTTTTAATGCGGTGATGAACTCAATAGAATACTCCCATTAAGAACGCTAGCTAATTTTGCCAAATGTGTTATTGTTTATTTTTCATCACATAGATATCAAGCTGGTTCTCGATATCTATGTTTTCCAGAAACGTATAAAATTCTTAGCAAACACCGAGTCTAGGTTTTAACTTCAATTTGTCCATAGATTTTGGTGTTGCCTATATAAGTGAAATTATTAACTATAAGTGTGAATTCCAAATCATATAACTACGAAATTTTGAGTAGATACGGGAGAAGTTATCTCAAAATAAAGAAGAAAAAAGCAACTAATAACAGCATATCGGCAGAGGAATATAATTGTCTGAGACAGACTACAATTCTCAAGAAACCCAAGTAAATTCCCATACTTAATTTTCATGGTTTTAATGTAAACGCTTTTATATTACTCACGAACCAAACCTTCGAAGTTCAAACAGCGTAAATAAAGAATCTGAAGCTGCAAGGAAAGTACAAAATAGTGGAACTTGTACTTCACCTTTTATCTCCATATTAAATACAGCCACAGAACCAAAAGAAAAAAAACCCAACGTGCAAATAAGCATTTCTTATCCACACAAAAATGAGAACATATCAATATCCTAATTCCTAATACCAACATTCAAGAAAACGCCATATATAAAAATCACAGAAAACAAAGCACAATAATAAAAGGTCCCAAAAGAAAGAAAAAAAAGCCCTTAGCCATGGCAGCAACTTCAACATACATGGCTTCAACTCATTTCAGCATGTTAGGTTATTGGACAACAAAGGGAAACAAACAACTCAAAAGAAGAAACTTTTTATCAGTTTCAGCACAGCAAACAGAAGTTGAAGAAGTAAAAGTAGAAAAAGATGAAGAAAAGAAAGAAGAAAAACAAGAAGAACAAGCAATGAAACAGCCAAGGCCAGTGGAACCACAGATAAATGTGAAGAGCAAGAACATGAGCAGAGAATATGGAGGACAGTGGCTAAGTTCTGCTACTAGACATGTTAGAATATATGCAGCTTATATTGATCCTGAAACTTTTGCTTTTGACCAAACACAAATGGATAAACTTACACTTATCCTTGACCCTACTGATGAATTTGTTTGGACTGATGATACTTGCACCAAGGTCTACTCTTACTTCCAAGAACTCGTTGATCATTATGAGGTACTTTCTCCTTTTTGAAAAGAGAATATCCTTTTTACAAATTTTAATGGACTTACTTATATATACTCATAGTGATAGTGTAAATTCTTCTACATTATTACTGTATTTTAACATGTTATAGCAGGTAAATTATTTTATTTTGTAGGTTACGTACTAATCACCCTTTTTATGAATAATTAACATATACGGTATTTATTTTTAAGTGATCTGAGTGTATACAAGTTAAACTCAATTTTAATACTTTTTCTGTTTCACGTCTTTGTTATTTTTGGGAATATTTAATGAAACTTCTCGTGTTAATAATGATAAATATTTCAGAGTTTTAATCAAAACAATTAAAACTCAATTTTCAAGAACATGTTTACTATGAGGTAAATTTTCTTCATTTATTGCCGTTTTTCTAATTTGAAACTTTTTCCTATAAACACCGTTACTTTTCCAAGAGTTGACTCTTTATTCTTAACAATGAAATATTGACTCCTATACTTTACGCTGTATTTGGAAAATTATTTCAAAAACATATCTTATCCACTCGATACTGTCTTAGGCTATCTTCTTGTTGAGCCACAGATTTGTATCGTCTTCTTCTTCCTCTCTATTTCTTGTGCCTTAACCTAAACTTTGCTGCATTATGTAACAATTACGGATTTAGCAAGACTCCAGAAGAGTTGCAGTTTAGACAAGATACTTCTTTGGGAAAAGCAATGTCGCATTATTTTAGTAAGAAATTCGCAATAAAAGAAAGTCGTTGATAGGAACTTCCTTATTGTATGTTATAAAAGAAGTGATAGAGTACTACTAAAGCGTAAATTCTAAAAATTCAATGTTTTTACCAAATTGAGATGCTAACTCCAATGTTTCACTCTGGACCAGGGAGCTCCATTGACGGAATACACGCTTCGCCTGATCGGTTCAGACATAGAGCACTACATAAGAAAGCTTCTATATACTGGAGAAATCCAATACAACATGAATGCAAAAGTTCTTAACTTCAGCATGGGGAAACCAAGAGTTGGGTTCAATTACAATGGCCAAATGGAAGATGTAAACCAGTAAATTCAGGTAACAATGTTGACTATATTGAAACATTGAGTAGCAGAACCAAGTTTTAAGAATGTAAATGAAGATTTCACCTTCTCTCCTATGTATGTATATGATCTTCTCTCTGTCTGTCTTCAACACTTATCCCAAAAAGATAATGCACAGCAAAATTGTCCTCCACTAGTAATTGAAATAGTAACCTTTGATTTTCTTCTTCTATCACTTGTTTTATGGCACACGGGGGTATTGATGAATGGGAAAAAGTAACGACTTCTAGGAAGATCCAGGCATTGTTCGAAGACATTCTGTATCCTCCCAAGGCATGAACGCATCTTCCCGAGTTAGATGCTGGAGATAATTGAAACAAAATGTACTTTTAGTGTAAGTCAGTAGCTTCTTGCAGAATGAGTAAAAATATAAAAGATAATAATGAGTGTGATAATTTCATGCTATTATTTGAGATGGGGCCACGATACTCCCTTGGTCCGTGTTCTCGTTCTATTGGTCCATATTTGTAACTATCAAAACTCCTATTGGCTCAAACCTCATATAGACATCAGAACTTTGGCAATGATACATGGACATAGAGATTAGATCAGTCATCCTTGAAAATTTGGAGTCCAAAAAGTAAATTTGAGCAAGTCGAGTAGTTTTTCATGGTTTTTTGAGGTCAAAATGCAGCACTTCATAATTTAGAGGCAAAATGGCTGATAGGACAACAACAACCATTGATTCGAGAGGCAAGTGGTTTGGTGGGAAAAAGGGTACTATATACCGTGTTTTCCATTAAGGACTGGGTGAGAGGAGATCCGCATGTATGGTAACTGCAAGGAACACCTTACACACTGAAAGAAAGGGAGCATTCATTGAAGTCAATCTTTGGTAGGGAAATCATGGATTTGTAAGGTCCCTCTCCTTTCTGGATGCTGGTCATTAACTACTATACTATCTTGGTCCTAGAAGCTAATCTTTCTTTTTCCATCATTACCTTACCTCCTTTTTCATGCAATAAGGTCTATGTACTAAACACATAAAAAAGATATTTACAAACTCAGGTCATTTAAAAGGTAACTCTATTTAAGAAGCATTGATTCGTGATAAAAAATAAATGGTATGTAACCTACTATAATAGGTTAATTACCACTGACGGTGCAAGACTTCTTTACACTCTCAGTGGATATAACTTAAATGTATTTGTTTTTATTCATGATGCAACATTGAGCAATGAATGATCCTTATCTGCAACTTATAGGGCACTTTGGTCCTGGGCATGGACTTCTGCTCAGGACTACGTAGACAGCTCTCGTTTCTTCTGTACATCTCATGAGAAAGTAAGGGTTCACCAATAACTCAAGAGCTATCATAATCTAGACGAGCTAATGTTTTACAAGTAATCTAAAAAAGGAAAACATGTGATTAGAGCCTATAAATCTCCTAATTACACAATTATTTGGATTTGGAAATTTTCCACATTTACAAGGTATAGATTCTTGTTAGGAAGCTGCAATAAGTTGCATTCTAGATAAGACAAAGTTCCCTCAACTCTTTGAGGATTACCAATTTCTTTTGTCAAAAGTAAAGAAAATTGTTGGTATATCTAAGATTTTAAGCACATGATCGCTTTTGGTAACACTCCCTCTGATGAGGAAGGTCCTTGTTTTCGCTTACACCACAAAATTTGCTTTGAAAAGGATATCTTTGCAGATTATTCTATCATCAAGACCGATTGCGAGTACATTCTTTTCCATCTTACAGTTCCTTAGCTTCATAATTCTTTTGGCTCATTAACATATTTTACCTACTTATTGGAAACATATATATATGAGTTTAATATCCCAATCAATTATTGTGAGAATTCATATAGCTAACACGTAGTACTAGGAGTGCCACATAGTAATAGTTGTTGTATATGAAATTTGCTGTATTTCCACGCTAATAGACACTTCCCATGCTAAGAGAAAATTAAACGTCTAGTTTCTTAAATAGATCAGTTTACCTGCAAGCTTGCAACAATAAAATGAAGCAAAATACAAAAGACAGATGAAAGGGGAGAGAGAAAAAGAAAAATTGTTACTGTTCTTTACCAAGGACATCCAAGAAGAGGTAGCCCTCACCTCTAACCAAAAGAAAAACCCACGCATAATGTTCAACTTTTTATCTTTGTCATGATTGGTCCTTTTGATTTCCCGATTGACACCTGCATTTTTACAATGAAAATATATTGGAAATTCATTGTTGATATGAAAATCACAGGACTGACTTGGGATACGAACTGGCGCAGCAAATATCAGAACTAGCAATATCAATAGCCAATATGGAAGTAGAAACTAGAAACTAGAGAGAAATTCAACTAAACAAGCAAACAAACTTTACTTTCTTCTCTTCTAAAACAAAACTGCCGAAATCTAATTGGGAACCCTAATCTCGTGTTTTAAAGACTAATATACTTCCCAAAATACCCCAATTTAAATTGAAAAGGCTTGTAACATAACACAAATGCTAAACAAAACAAAACAGCTTACAAAAGCTTAAACTAATCTAAAGTTATATAAAACCAACCTGAATTACGTACAAGCAATCCCTAATTACCCATCTCTGTTGTGCAATCCCACTGCATCCTTACTTGATTTATGATTGTTTTCCTTGATCATTAGGATTTCCAAACAAGTTTCTGTATCCCTTTTTCTTCCCTTTACAAGTAGACTTCCCACCTTCTTTTTAATGAGGATATAATTTGTTAACATAGTAAGATAAATTCCCACATAATACTTGTTTACTTTACAAAATAGTAGAAAATCTTACATAAAATCAAATAGCATCCTGTCATCAATACTTACTAAAATATCAAATGCTCTCCAAAGTGTTCAGAAGATAAGAAAGTGTTGCACTTTGTTGGAAAGAGTTTTCAACTCCCTTAAATGCCTTTTTGTTTTTCTACATGGTCCACATCAGCGTCAAATGAGCTATTTCCCATGTCTCTTTCTCCTCCTCTTCCTCGAGAAGTCCGAAATAATTCAAACAACATAAAAATTCTCTATAATATGAGAAATTTTGTGGAATACTTGTATAGCTTGTAAATTTTATTCTCAAGTTGAAGATAAGTAAAAGATTGATTTCCTGAAAAAAAATAATTTCCTAGATAAGGTATGCTATTTTCTTCAAATTTACCGTAGTTTTCGTTCTGATTTCGGGAATCAAATTGTATCTTGTCTCAAATTTTTCCGTCCGTCGTGGTCAAAGTAGCCAAATTGTTTGATCATATCCGGTACGGATCCCATACCCACACCCATACTAGTGTCGTGTCAACACAGGTGCGGCACCTAAACTGCCATGTCGGAGCAACTTAGCTAAATTGTTGTCCTTGTCATATTATTCCATAGTACATTTGATTCCTTCATAGGTTTCTGCACTTTGTACACTAAAGCTTCCACCTGCTGGACTAGATCCACTAAAGTTCAAGTCTCTCCTTTTCCTGTAAATGTATGCTAATTTTGGTATTTGAACCTGCACAGTGATAAGAAAAGAAAAAACTTCTCGGATCGGTGGAAAGAAATTAAAAACCTTGCAGAGTGAAAAACTTGTGCAACTATAGTGCCTTTGAATCCTCATCCTTATCCCATGCTACGTTTGCTTTCTTCGCAAGTTCTTCACTTCTTGCTCTAGGGCTGCCACTCGCAGGCTATATCCATTAAAGTTCAAAATATCTGTTTTTCTGTAAAGTGACTTTTCCGGTCATGGAGTAGCAACCAACTTTAGGATTCCAAAACATGCTTTCGTATCGATCACGGTGAAGGAATATATGTTTTTTTAATAGGAACAGCGAAAGCATATACGTAAGAAACAACCAGTTTCCGTACACAACTTCGGGAGACCTTTTCCTTTTTTGTACATGCTTTGGAGCACGTATGAGATTCCTGGTATGATAGATTGTTAGGATATTTCATTGTTTGCTCTTTGTAAAGAATGTCACTTTGTCTACTATTCTTCATATGGTATGTACAACTTTTGTATCTAGATTTCCTTTTTCAATTTTCATTTCAATTAAATCAAGAAGCCAAGAGAAATAAATAGAATCTGCAAATTGCAGTTTTTTCTCTTCTAAAACATACAATAACTCCAAAAAGCAAACCAGAAAACCTAATTGTGGCCATTAACAGCAAATATATCTAAAATACCCAAAATGCTCCTACTTTAAGCTGAACAGGCTATAAACTTAAACCCTAGCCTAAACAAGTAAAAGAAGCGGACAAAAGCTTAAAAATAATATAAGATCCTAACACTCAATCTAAGTTATGATTTCTTTTCTATCTCTACCATGAAATCCCCCTACAGCAAGAAGTACATAGCTAGGTTATATGATGTCAATTTAGTAATACCAAATGTACCCATTATGTGGACGTAACAGGTAATAAGTAAGGTGATAGAAACCATTGAGAGATTACTACAAAGTAGAACTTTAAGGAGTTTCAAAATTGTCTTGAAGGGATATCTCATCAACTCTGGAGGCTTGGCAAGAGTTGCTAAAAGGAAAGCACATGAAAATGTTAAATACCAAACCAAGCAAGGGGAAGCAGCTAAGGAGGGTGAAGTCGCCAAAACAGGATAGGCATTAACTTTCATGCATAAGCAGCCTTATATGTGTAAAATATTAGAACAGCTTCATAAGTCTAACGATTAAGTGGAGTATGCATATTACATTAAGCTCTAGTACTATAAGTTAGGTGACTCCTCAACCGAGGACTCCAGTCAAAGGCTCAAAGCAGATTTTGTTCCAGATCACTGACAAGCATAGTTAATGAATTTTTGTTGTTAAGTTAAAAATATTATTATGTACATTTTAATTAGCAGACAAGTCTCACTTATTGTAAATCAGATGCATACAGTTAACATCTGCACACCCCTCAACAAAAGGCAGGCAAACACCTGCTAATTAGTATACTTATCCATTTTATTTGTTCTCCTTCGCCTTGATTCATTCAGCTGAAGAAAACTAGAGAAAAGATGTTTCTTCATCAATTTACCCGTTAGAGTGATTCTCTAAAACAAGCTCATATAAGGCATGCATGTTGAGATGAGGGAACCATGTGAAATATTAGAGACTTAGAGTTAATTTGTTTTGACTTTTGACAGTGAACACTTTCATCTCAAAAACGAAAGGAGAACAAATAAGTTAGAATGAGATACTATTTTGATTATCGATGACCTCAAGAATATTTGGCAAGTTCTGTCTGCAGTGTGGGTTTTCAGACGCCGAAAACAGTTATTCCTTCCTAGAAATATTTTCCTAGTTCCTTTCCTAGGAATCGCAACTCGTCCACTGTTTTACATGACTTTTAAGGTCACTTGCCTTACATGACTATTGTTTCCATTGGCGTTTCTCTAGGTGTAAATATAATACTGTATTAAAAGTTACATTAGTCATGCCTCGTTTATATGAAATTTTGAATCAATTTAAAAGGGTAACATTGATCTTTCTTGTTCTTTTTCTTCTGGAACCACTATGAAAACAACTCTGCTCTTCCACACCTAGTGGAAGTCAAATGATAAACATGAGACGAAGTATCAAAGTGTAGAGAAAACAAAAGGAGAACATATTCTTCTACAAGCTACATGAAAACGGAAAGAGAACGAAGATAACATTAAAAGCGGCCTATGCCTATCTTTAAGCAAAAGGTTCAGAACTTGAGTTACTTTTGCATACAAAAAGCTCAAGATAATTTAAAAGAAAAGCAAGATGAGACGTTTCCACTTGTTCTAAAAGTTCTAAAACAGTTGCATTGTTTGCAGTTGTTCCATCATTTTTTTCTCCCTTTAACTGCCTAGACTAGAGACGACATTGCTTCTATCATTTACCATATACTCCGCCCACTTTTATTTGATTGTTTGGGTTCTGAACTTTTTCTTCATTTCCCCCCCTTTTTGGGAGGTTCAGAGCACCCTGAGATGACTAATAACAAAGAAGAAGTAACTTTTTCTCAATCAGATGGGTAAACATTTGCTAGCAAGTTCAGTCCATTTTGAGGCGAAAGAAGACGACAAGGAACTATTCTTAAATTCTCTAAAGTGAGAAAGCAGGAATTCTATTGAATTGGATACTATCTTAAAGGTGACTACATAAAGTTTGAAACCAAGGCATGGCCTGAGAAAAATTCAAACACGCAGAGAAGCATTCAAAATGCAAAGGGATGCTGCAGTGCTGGAAACAAACTTAAGGTTGTTAACCTACCTTTATGGAGTGATAGAAGGGATGTTCCACGTCTATTTATTGAGCTACATGGCATCTTAATATCTTTCCAAAGCTTCTTATACTCCTCATCATCATAGGGTCTCATCAATAAATTCAGAACCTCCTTCCTGTAGCCAGAATTCATAATTGACGCATTTGGGTTGCTGATAGGCTGACTGGGATCCTCCAGCTTGATACACAAAATTAGACGCCAATGTAACAAGAGTTATCATGCAGAAACAAAACTAAGAGGTAACATAAAAGAAAGGAAGAAGAGGGAGGAGGAGAGGGACCAAAATAACTAGTGAAAGTAGCAGAAGCATTGAAATAGTACATTCTCGCAATGTTCCACTGGAAATACAAAGGGGTTAGAGCTACTGCCCATGCCTAACTCTGCATCAACGTTCTGAACAATTTCTACTTCACTTTGGGGGATCTCCTCCTTGAGAGCTTCATAAACCAAATAACAATTATTTCCAAATGAAGATTTGAGAAAGCAATCTTCGTTAATAGGTTTTCTTGCGAGAAGCAAATAAATCTTACAATCAGAATCTTCATTTGGTTCTGTCTTTATTCTCACGTCCATGAATTTGCTACCATTCTGTGTCTTCTGCTCCTTACCAGGTACAATCTTCACATCAGTACTGTGCTTTCTGTTAACTAAATCCCTATCTTCCCTCCTTTGCTTCTGACTCAAAATCTCATCTTTCATATTCTGCTTCTCAACTACGGAGGTATTTCTATTCTTTCTCGCAGAAGTGTTTAGAGCTTTTGAACTCCCTAATTTGTACTTTTCCCTAACGCTATTCTGATCCTTTTCAACTCCATCATATTCGTGCTCATCATCAGATCCGTCCCCTTTCTCATACTTCAGGAACACGGGCAACCCATTCTGATCACTAGCTTTAAGAACATATGACGTTCCATCTGGCTTAGCATTAGCCAAGAAAGTCATATATTGTGGGTCAGCTTCAACATCACTACAACTAGAATTCTCCCGATTATAGGCAGCTCCCACGTCAGCCTCCTTTGTTGATAACTTGGCATTATCTTGATCCACAAGAACACATCTTTCCAGTGCTTTATGATCACCAAGCCCAGTACCTTCCCTATCATGCTTCTTCTTCTTTTTATTTAGACAACATAAATCATACATTAGATCCCAATCCTGCATTCCAGCTTTCCCCATCCAATCAAATTCAATTTCCAAGAAACAAAAAACCCAAAATAAACAATGCAGTTAATCTTGTTTCAGCTGGATAACCACATACAACGACTAATCACTGTTTCATCCATTCACTTTCAAACAGCCAACATAAATATCTGTACAATAGAGGCAAAAAGACTAATGTTAGTTTTTAAAAATCAAGAATATGGGAGACATTAGTTTAAAAGAAAAAGTACTCCCAGATCACAAGCATTTCTTCTTATATTTCTCTTTTTAGTTACCCTCTTCATTCCAGTTTACGTGACCCTATTTCCTTTTCAACTTGTTTAAAAAAGAATGACCCCTTTCGAAATTTGGAAACAATTTAACCTGAACTTTTTCTTCACCCTTAATGACAAGCTTTGATAGCCATATACACATGTTATGAATGTATATAACAAAAAGTTTCAAACGTTCTATAGCCATACTACAAGTTTCAAAAGTGTTTTTTTTTCCAGTTACATGAAATGAGACGGAGGGAGTAAAATCAAGGGGTTCCTACGCCCTTAAATACTTTAACGGGATGCCGATGGCAACTACTGCACCAAAGGTCATTTCAAACAAGCTTCTAAACACACACACACGCGCACACACACAAAACCAATGTATAGAAAAGCACCGGAAAAATCACATGCAGAAGCAAAGGTAAAACCATTAAGCGAACTGTGAGCAAAAAAGCGTGATAAATCAGTACATCACCTAGCCGGAGAGGTGACGGAGAAAAAGTAAAAGAGCGTCGGAATTGGGATAATCTGAGAAGTAGACAAACTCAGAAAACGCAGCGGGAGCAAATTTGAAGAAGTGTGTAAAATGCAGCCTATTTGTAATTTCTTTTTTCTTAAATTTCATTTAAATGCCTTCAAAAAATTTACAATGTGGAAAGTTTCCCCATAAATATTAAATCAAGAATATTTAAATATTCTATCTATGATGTAAGTAATAGATAGAATACTCACTCAGTATCAATTTATACGAGATAATTTGACTCGACATTGAGTTTAAGAAAAAAGAATAATTTTTTGGTTGTGAAAACCAAATGGAATGACTGACCTTGGGTTGTACCCGGTCCGAAACCAAGTGGATTTATTTTTTGTCCCATAATCCCCACTATTATACATATCACGATACGGCATAGCTTTAGAATTTTTTTCCATCTCCTTTTTTTTAACGAATACATCTCTACATATTCATCATCTAAAGATATATCTTTCATTACAATAGTTATATGACAAGTCGATCTTTTTATTGGAAAACTACGTCCTCGAGCTCGAGGTTTCAATTTCTTCACAGTAGTACCTCCGTTGACTTCGGCTTTACTAATGACTAAATTGGCTTCGCTGGAACCTATATTGTAACTAGCATTTGCTGCTGCTGAATAAACCAATTTCAAAATGGGATATCAAAGACTTTTAATACTTGTGGTCTTAAAAACTTATGAGTTTGTGGGGCCATGATATTTATGTAATTATAAAACCTTCTCATTAAGGATAAAATAGGTAAAATAAAGAGTTTTATTTTAAAACAAACTAAAAAGTAAAATATTTCATCTAATTAGAAGCAGATGGAGTACTAATTTTATCTTGCCTTAAATAGAAACGTTTGGCTCACGTAAGATATTTTGACTATTGGAACAGGACAAAAAAAAAAGAGAACAGTTTGACTAAACCAATGACTGAATTAACGTTAGTCCTTAGACACGTGCTGTATGGGAGTATGTTGATAGTATCCATTGTTTTTTTAATATATAATACGTTATTCTAATTGATAATTTGAAACACAATATATGAATACTTTTGAGTCTCCGTAGCCAATTTTTCCTTTTTGATAGAAGTGATGTCTTTGGTACTACTATTATTTTATATGATTCAGGAACTTCAATAACGTTGGCATGATTCGGTTTAAGCAACAGATCCTGACGTGAGATACTTTCGTAATGAAAATAGAGTGGAAACATGAGTTGATCCATAATGAGTATTAGATTAAAGTTCTTTTATAAAAGACCGCCAACTCCTATCCCGAAGATATAAAGCGTCCGATCATCTTCTCTTGTATCGAATTGTAGTGTAGTGTGGTGAGGTTTTGCCTCACAGAAAGAGTGAAAAAATGGGAGAAAAAAATGAAGAATTTCGAATCTAAAAATAATTTATTGATAAAAAAGAAAAGGCCAAAAACACAGACAGCTCATTCAACTTGGCACTTTTTTTCATTTTGACACTATATGAGGGTGTTTGGATTGGCTTAAAAGTTGGTCAAACCAGCTTAAAAACACATTTTGCCTTGTTTGAGTGTTTGAGAAACCTAAAAATAACTTTTAAGCCAAGTACTTTTAAACTGAATTAAGCCAAAAGACACAAGCTGTGATATCTAATTTATTTCTTTTTGGCTTAAAAACTTTTTATATTTGACCAAATAATTGACCTTATTATCCCTGCTACTTTTTATAAATTTCAAAATACCATTACTTTACTAATTAAGCCATAACATCATTTTTTTCTCGTCTTCCATTTTGACGTTGAGTTATCTTTCTTCACATTATTATAATAAATTAGGTAGCTTTATTTTATCTGTGATAAGTAATTAATAAGACCCTTAATTACCTGACATTAGACAAATGCAAGAACTAGCAGAGGAAAAAGAAAGAAACGACACAAAGGGTGAGGCATTAGTTTTATTGACATTAATCTATACTTCTATTATGTTTTTTTCATTTCACTCTAGAAACAAATAATTTTATTTAGTAGTTGAATATTCAGAACAAAAGCATGTTGCAATTCTATTGGCATTCGGTTTATATTTATTAAAAATAATTTTATCTAATTAGTTTAATTTAGAGTTAATTAAGACATAAATTAGTCTGTATTTGAGTTAATTTTACATTAAGGATGTTATAGTAATAATCTCATTTTTAGTGTTAACAATTTTAAGGATATTTCAGTCATTTTAACAGTGAAAGTGCTTGCTGATAAATGTGAATTTTAACCATTTATTAGTACCTTATTGCTTTAGTTTTAGTCCGAAAGCATTGATTTTTGTTCCCAAAGCTAACGAAATCATATGAATTGTAGGCAAGTTGGAGGATTGGAGCTAAACTAAGAAATCTAACTCAAAAAGGAGTATTCCAGCTCAAAAAGGCAAGAAGGAGAAATGTAGGCCAAAGTGCGGTCCGCAGAAGTAATTCAGCGGCCGCAGAAGAAAGTGCAGACCACAGAAATCAATATGCGGTTATAGAAAGAAACCTGAAGCCTTAGAGGAGATTTTATAAGTGCGGTCCGCACGCCAAATTTTGCGGCCGCAAAAACTGGTCGCACTGACAAGATTTGAAAATTTAGAGAGGGTGCAAAAAGATAAAGTCTGAAGCCTCGTCAAAGTGCAGTCCACAGTTAAAAACTGCGACCGCAAAAGCTGAAGTGCAGTCGCATATGAAATTGTGCGGCTGCAGAATTCCTCCAACCTCATGAGAAGAAGCAAAGTGCAGACCGCACATGGAATTGTGTGGTCGCAGAACCTTCCGAAGGTATTTTTGTCAGCAAATTTTTGGACACTATAAATAGACGGAAAACACTTTCTTAGGGTAAGTTTTGTATTCAAAAGAGCCATAGCGGTTATATTTTATCCTTTTTGGAAAGTAGTGACAAATATTGGTAAAGAATCATTAGTTTTATCATTTAATTAAAGTCTATGGCTTTAATTACTTCTTCTACTTTGCTTTCTAGCATGAGTAGCTAGATTTATCTAGGGTTGTGACCCAACCCTAGTGTATAAATCTTATCGGTTATTAATTTTAATATTTGTTTATGATTGAGTTTTTATTATTTAGCCTTGTTTATGCATTATTTCTAGAATTAATGGTTGCAAACATTGATTCATGCCTATTTGATTTAGTTCTTACTTGAGAAAGAGGAACCTAGTCTAGAAAAGCTTGGCTATCAAGGAATTGAGCTAGTTTAAGGTTTTGACTAGTTTAATTAAAGGGTTTGAATTAGAAATGGGAAAAACCCGACTTGGACTCATATCAATTGTTTGGTTTGCTACCTAATTGGACTTGAGAAATCCAATTTAGGTATAACCACTCTATGACCGAGAGGTATTGAGTGAGTACTTACGAATTGAGAGTTATAATACACCCTGATCCACAAAATAAGTATTAACTTAGTTTACCCATTAGGTTTGTACCTAGGTAAAGGTTACATCCCTAGGCTTTTTTCCAATTGATTAAAAATACCAAAAATAATTATTCTCTTTCTAGTTACTTTTAATTAGCTTAAATCTCTTAGTGTTAATTTGGAAAACAATCACCCTTTGTCTGGAAGCGTAATTGAGTTGTTTCACGTGTTCTTTTCAAGTATTTACCTTAACAACCTTCATAAACTCCCTGAGGAATTCGACCCCGACTCTAATTGGGTATTATAATTGCATCGACCGTTTTCACTCATTATTGAGTGTGGATTGGATATGGATCAATTTTTTGCGTCGTTGCTAGAAAAGTTTTAGGGGTATTAGCTATATATTTGAGTGTGTTATTGAAATATATTCTTTTCCTTCCGTGTTACTAATTTGTTGCAGCAATCGTAGGTACAAAATGGCGAACAATGAGCTCAAAAATATGCCATTGGGTGAGTTGGACGGGGAGGAGGAACAACTAGATGATGTGCCTTAAGTGCCACAACCGAATCGCCGAGGCCGTGGTCAACAAGACAACGTGCCCCCACCTCCACCACCACAATCACAAGCGGCATAACACCAAATTTTTCCCAACGAATATTACGCAAGTGCAATAGTCCCCCGTCGCATTAGGGCGGGAAAATTTTAAATTACTAATGTGATGCTCACTTTGCTAGAGCAACAGGGCTTTTTTACCGGTGCACCAAATCAAAATGCTTATAAATATTTGAAGGGCTTTGTGGATACATGTTGGGGGAGCGAGCAAACAAATATTTTGGAAGATATTTTGAGGCTAAAGCTTTTTCCCTTTTCGCTACGTGGTAAAGCTTTAGATTGGTTGGAATGCTTGCCTAATCATATCTATACTTGGGATGAATTGGCGGAAAAGTTTAGTTTATTGCTAAGTCTTTCTCTCTCGGGTATATGGCTACTCTTAGGGATGAAATATTAGATTTCAAGCAAGCGCCCAATGAAACTTTACATGAAATTTGGGAGTAGTATCAGACAATGGTGAAGGAGTGGCAGAACAATGATATGACTGGCAACATGATCTAACAAACTTTATATTGTAATATTAATACTACAAACAAATATGTGGTCGGAGACAATTTTATGACAACACTTTATGCGGAGGCATGTGAGATTCTTGATGAGATGGCAGAAACGTCTTCAGCTTGGCAATCCCGAGCTAATGTTCCACAAGGTGATCCTAACATGATTCACCTCCATAAAGAGTTTCAAGACCATGGGCAAGTCATTGCCGAATTGACAACAACTATGACTCAACTTGCCAAGGCCCAACTTAATCAAGTTCAAGATCCTAAGCAAGTTCATGCTATGGAAGGGGTAAATGTGTTGGTCAACAAGAAGAGGACCAAGGGTCCAATATTTCAAACCCGAGTGGAGATTTATGCACAAGATGATGGTAGTTTTGATCAAGATGATTCTTATCATGAGCAAGAGGAAGATGTACAATTTGTGAACAATTACTAAGGGCAAAGGAACAATTTCCAAGGCTCCAATCAACAACAATGGCGACCACAAAATAACCAAGGCGGTTGAGAAAATTCTAACAATCAAGGGAATTAGCACAACAACAACAACCAAAGAAATTAGAGTAGAGAAAACCAAGGAAATTGGGGAGGCAACAATCAAGGCGGTTGGAAAAATAATAACAATCAAGAAAATCGGTGGTCGGGTTTTCAAAGGCCCCCAATGTATAAACAACTTAGTAACCAACCTACTTATCCTTCCCATGGTTCAAGTTTTTCAAACAATGAGATGGTCCGTACTGAGAATATGTCCAAGCAAATGATGGAGAAGAATGTTGATTCGGATACCCAACTTGCCTCATATACCATATTAATCTGTAATCTTGAAGTTCAAATGGGGCAAATATCTCAAGATCTTAGTACTCGTACTAAGGGTGCACTACCAAGTGATACAGTGGTAAACCCAAAAGGTGGTAACAATACAAGGCATGCTATGGCGGTTATCATAAGAAGTGGAAGAGGCGGGAATACACTTACCTCAAGTGAAAGGCGACTTGTGGATGATGACCATGTGATGCAAGAGGATGAAATCCCAAACAATGATGCTCAAGCAAGTGATAAGGTTAGGATTGACATTGATGATAGTGTGGAAGAGACTCAAGAGGAGGTGAACCCGTCTAGGGAGCACATCATTGGCATATCATAGCCGGTAGTACAAAAGGCTAAGGCACCATTACCTAATCCTCCACCTCCCTATCCTCAAAGGCTTCCAAGCAAAATGGTTAGAATATATTCAAGAAGTTCATTCAAATATGTAAAGTCTATCTATTAATATGTCATCGGTAGAAGCTTTGGAACAAATGCCCAGTTATACCAAGTTTATTAAAGATCTTGTGACCAAGAAGCGGTCGATGAATTTTGAAACTATCAAAGTCACTCATCAAATGAATGCAATTGTTCATTCCATGGATCCTAGGTTGGAGGATCCCGGTGCTTTTCACAATTTATTGTACAATTGGGAGTGATGATTTTGCTAAAGCTCTTTGTGATCCTGGGGCGTGTATCAATTTGATTCTCTATTCGATGTTTAAAACTTTAGGAATTGAAAAATCAAGACCCACATCTATGAGATTGAAAATGACCGACCGTACCATGAAGAGGCCGTTAGGAGTGATTGAGGATGTTTTGGTTCGGGTTGATAAGTTCATTATTCCAGCGGACTTTGTTATTCTAGATTGTGAGGCTGATTATGAAGTGCCTATTATTCTTGGGAGACTTTTCCTTGCCACGGGTAAGGCTCTTTGTGCAGTGAAAGCCGTAGAACTCACTTTCCGGGTTGGTGATGAAAATGTGGTATTCCATGTGTGTAAGTCTATACGACAACCAAATAACAATAAGTTGTGTTCTTTTGTGGATTTGGTGACCAATGTTATTGTTGATGATACAAGTGCAACAATCAATGTTGGTGATATGTTGAAAATTATTTTGCTCAACTTTGATGATGATGAGATGGATGGTTTCATGGAGTGTGTGAACTCTTTGCAAGAAATGGGGTCGTACATCTATGCACCCCTGAAATTATCTTTGGATCTTGAGAATAGGATTACTCCTCCTACAAAGTTTTATATTAAAGAGCCACCTACTTTGGAGTTGAAGCCATTGCCTCCACATCTTTGGTATGAATTCCTTGGCCCTTGTTCTACTTTACTAGTTATTCTTTCCTCTTGTTTGACTAACGTGCACATTGATTCCATATTGGCGGTGTTGCAAAAGAGGAAGAAGGCTATTGGGTGGACTTTGGCGGATATTTGGGGTATAAGCCCCACATTTTGCATGCATAAGATAAAGTTGGAGTATGGTTCTAAACCGTCCATTGAACATCAAATAAGACTCAATGAGGCTATACAAGAAATAGTCAAGAAGAAGATTATCAAGTGGTTGGATGGCAGGGTTGTCTACCCCATTTACGATAGTTCATGAACCTCTCTGGTTCAATGTGTCCCAAAGAAGGGGTCATGACAGTTGTTACCAATGATAAGAATGAGTTGATTCCCATAAGAACGATGACCAGTTGGAGAGTTTGTATGGATTATCGTAAGCTCAACAAGGTCACAAGGAAGGATCACGTTCCACTTCCTTTTATGGATCAAATTCTAGATAGATTAGTCGGCCGTGCTTTCTATTATTTTCTTGATGTGTACTCGCACTACAACCAAATTCTTATTGCTCCAGAACATCAAGATAAAAGAACCTTTACATGTCCTTATGGTACTTTTGCTTTCAAGAGGATGTCTTTTGGTTTGTGCAATGTACCTACGACTTTTCAATGATGTATGATGGCTATTATTATAGACATGGTAGAGGACTACCGTGAAGTCTTCATGGATGACTTCTCGGTGGTTGGGGCTTCTTTTGATAATTGCCTTGCAAATTTGGACAAAGTGTTAGCTAGATGTGAAGAGACCAATTTGGTGCTCAATTGGGAGAAATGTCATTTCATGGTTGAGGAAGGCATTGTCCTTGGCCATAAGATCTCAAATAATGGAATTGAAGTTGACAAGGTGAATATTGAGGTGATTTTTAAGCTCCCACCCCAACATCGGTGAAGGGTGTGCGAAGTTTCTTAGGCCATGCGGGTTTCTACCAGTGCTTTATCAAAGATTTCTCTAAAGTGGTGAACCCTTTGTGTAAGCTCCTTGAAAAGGATGCCAAGTTCCATTTCAATGATGATTTTATGAGGGCTTTTGAACAATTGAAGCTCAAGTTGACAACTACTCCTATCATTACCGCTCTAAATTGGAGTTTTCCATTTGAGCTCACTTGTGATGCAAGTGATGTAGCAGTTGGGGATGTTTTGGGGCAACGTATCAATAAAGTTTTTCATTCGGTTTACTATGCTAGTAAGACTATGAATAGTGCCTGTGTCAATTATATTGTTACGGAGAAAGAGATCATTGTTATTATGTTTGCAATTAAGAAGTTTCGCTCGTACTTGATGGGTACCAAAATTATTATCCACACGAATCATGGGGCGCTTCACTATCTTATGAGCAAAAAGGAATCTAAAGCTCAATTGATGATATGGGTGCTTTTGTTGCAAGAATTTGATATTGACATTCAAGACAAGAAAGGTAGTGAAAACCATGTGGCGGACCACTTGTCTCGTTTGGAGGATGAGGGGAGGCCACATGATGGCCTTGAAATCAATAACTCTTTTCCCGATGAGCATCTTTTGGCACTATCAATGAAAGAGGTACCATGATTTATGGACTTGGCAAACTTTCTTGTGATTGGTATCATTCCAGATGAGTTCTCTTCAAACCAAAGAAAGAAGCTCAAAAGAGATTGTCAAGATTACAATTGGGATGAGCCATACCTTTTCTGGATTTGTACGGATGGGGTAATTAGAAAGTGTGTACCAGAAGAAGAGCAAGGTAATATTCTTGGAGTTTGTCATTCTTCGCCATATGGTGGTTATCATGGTGGAGCAATAACAATAGCCAAAGTTCTAAGGTGTGGTTCCTATTAACCTACTTTTTACAAAGATGTAAATGAATTAGTGAAAATATGTGATAAATGTCAAAGGGCCGGTGGAATTTCTAAGAAAAATGAGATGCCTCTCACAACCATCTTGGAGATTGATATTTTTTACATTTGGGCTTTGACTTTATGGGCCCTTTTATGAG
This sequence comes from Nicotiana tomentosiformis, assembly GCF_000390325.3. Lineage (NCBI taxonomy): Eukaryota > Viridiplantae > Streptophyta > Magnoliopsida > Solanales > Solanaceae > Nicotiana > Nicotiana tomentosiformis. The sequence continues at coordinate 84,523,718 of NC_090815.1, forward strand.
TTCTTGTGGAAACCCTTACATTTTAGCCATGGTAGATTATGTGTCCAAATGGGTTGAGGCTGTCGTCATACCCAACAATGATACCAGAAGTGTAGTGGCTTTCTTGAAGAAGAATATTTTTACAAGATTTGGTACTCCACGTGCAATCATAAGCAATGGAGGGTCACATTTTGGTAACAAGGCTTTTGACACTTTACTTAGAAAGTATGGTATTACTCACAAGGTCACGACCCCTATCATCCACAAGCTAGTGGTCAAGTGGAAGACTCCAACCGGGAGATAAAGAATATCTTGTCTAAAACGGTGAATGTAAATAGGACTGATTGGTCCAAGAAGCTTTATGATGCGTTATGGGCTTATAGGATGGCTTACAAAACACCTATCTAAATGTCTCCCTACCGGTTAATGTTCGGGAAAGCTTGTCATCTTCTGGTGGAACTAGATCACAAAGTGATGTGGGCCTTAAAGAAATTGAATATTGATTGGGATGTAGCCGCTAACTTGTGGATTGCATACTTGAATGAATTGGATGAGTTCTGGTACCATGTGTATTAGAGTTCGTCCTTGTACAAAGAAAAGATGAAATACCTTCATGACAAGTACATTTGGAACAAAGTGTTCAAGGTCGGTGATCTTGTATTGTTGTTTAACTCAAGGTTGAGGATATTTCTCGGGAAGCTTAAGTCCAAGTGGAGTGGTCTATTTGAGATTATTGATGTGACTTCATTCGGTGCATTGGATTTGAAAAATAAGAACAATGAAATATTCTGAGTCAATGGTCATCGGGTGAAGTACTACTTGGGAAATGTTGGAGAGAGCCATGTGGTGGCGGTTATTTACTTCACTTGAGGATGCTATGACATTGCATCGTGCCACGACGTTAAATAAGTTCCTTCTTGGGAGGAAACCCAAGTTTTTTTCCTTTTTCTTTTTTTGTAGTTAGATGTTCTTTGTTGTTTTTAACTTGATTTGAAGTGTGTTGCAGGATGAGTGTTAGATGAAAGAAGGGTGGACAAAGTTGTATAAGTAAAGCAGAAAATGCAGACTGTACTTTTCCTTTGTGTGGCCACGGAAAAAATGTTGCCCCCGCAGAAGACCTTGTGTGGCCGCAGATTTCATCTTTGAACTGCACTTCCTGGAGCTAATTTGGATGTCAAATGACGGGGTCTCTGATCTTTTTCCCTGTCAGTGCAGGGCAAATGTGCGATCAAAAGGACAATTGTGCGTCTGCACTTGAAATTGTGCAGACCGCGCAAGAGTAGCAGACTACTGAAGGCTAGGTAGTAGAGTGCGGCCTGCACTTGAAATTGTGCGGCAGCACCCGACCCTTTTCCCTCTAAAATTTGCTATGTATAAATAGAACTTTAGGCCTCAGTTTATACTCTTCACAGTTTTGAGAAAGTACTGTTACTATGAGAGTCTACCTAAGGATCTAGCATTTTCAAACACATACACCAATTTGCACTCACAGGATCTTTGCACATTTACATCATCTAGTATGCTTCATTTCATGTTGATTTTGTTTCATTTTAATTTTTTGATTTTATTTTTCCTTTTTAGCTTTTTTTAGGGCATCTGTTATTATATTCCATTCATCCGTGTATCCATGTGGGGTAGTTTTGTAATGGGTAATTGTTAAAACATGCTAGAATGGGTTGGTTTAACTCCTTTCTACATGTATACCAGATTGCCAAGTAGATTTGATCAAGTTTTTGCAAAACCTAAGAAAATTTTAGGACTTGCTCGACTGATTTTGAAAAGTGCAGCCGCACTTGAATTTGTGCGGTATGAATTTTGCTAAGTAGGGCAACTGTTGGTTGGATAGTGTTTCTATGGTCACACTTTAATTGTGCGAACCGCATAATTTCTAGAGAGGTCGCACTTAGGTCCGCACTGTCTATCTGAGGCTTGCCCTCTGAATCTCTAAAGTGCGGGCCGCAGATGAATTCTGCAGCCGTACTTGACCTCCGCACTATCCATCAGAGAGTATGCATTTGAGGCCCTTGCACATCTGTGCAGAAAGTGCGATCGCACTTGGAATTATACAGTACGCACTTCCACTCTACGGGCCACACTTCAAAATATGCGGACCGCACTTTCCTATTTCTGTAGTATGTTTGTTCAATTGTAACCCCACTGTTTCTATGTTGTTCTTACTCACTTACAAGAGTGTTAACTGTGTTTAATCATGATTTGCAACTGACAATTCTCTTTGTATTAATACAGATAATGGTACGATCACGAGGTCGAGGTGAATCTGCCAAGGGAAGATGAGAAGCTTCAACGGGTCAAGGCAGAGGTGCCTTGCCCCCAAGTGTGCAAAATATAATATCAAAGAAAGCAACGATATGTAAAGGGAGAGGTAGAGACCTCTCCGAGTCTAGCTCTTATGCCTCGTCTTGGGAAGACTCCAAGGGAAACCATGAGTCTATTCCGGAGGAGCATACTGAGGAACAATCCAGGACACATGGGCGATCTGAGCCTCTGGATGTGCATTCTACATCTCACAACACTTCCTAGGGGTAGGAAAGTGCTAGCTAGGAGTTCGAGGCAGCAACTGCAAGGTTTGGTTTTGATGACGCCCCTGATGATGGGATAGGGTGAACATGTACACAAGTAGGTGCAGTAAGAACAAATAAGAAGGAGGCTTGGCAGAATAGATTTGTGAGTTGTAATGCTTTCTCTGACTTCCGGATGTAGTAGAAGTTGAGATCTTTAACTCATAAGCGACATTTTTTATTGAAAGATCTTGACAAATAAAATCCCGCAGTTTTGGATCAATTTACAAAGAAGAAATGATGGATGCTATTTATAGAGAAGTTAGTGGATGTCAAGGAGCACCTTGTCCGAGATTTTTATGCAAACACTTCACATATTCTCAAAGGGATAAAGGTCACCAAAGTGCGCAACCAAAAGGTGAAATTTGATCGGCACACTCTGAACGCGTACTTGGGATTTGAAGATGTGGAGCCAAGAGAGTACTTATAGAAGTTGGCTCTGAAAGAAGAGGCCAGACCATAGCTTGCAGAGATTTTAAGCACCGGGACCCATTCCTCCCTGGATTCCTGTTGGGGTTCCTATTCTCCGTAGCACATTGAGTTTCAAGGCCAAGGGGTGGCAAACCTTTGTTTGTAGTAGTCTTGACCCATGCCAAAATGAGAACAACCTAATTGTTCCTTGAGCTATTTTGGTGGCATCTATTATGGTCGGGTACCCAATCAATGTAGGTGCCATGATATCGGCCAACATATTCATGGTGGCATAGTAGAGTAACACTGCTTACCCTACCCCAACACCATTACTGAGTATATGACAGATGCAAAGGTAGAGCCCAGACCATTTGACATAAAGGTAAAGCCGACATGGCCATTTGAGTGGTACAAGCTACAGGATCCGAGGAACTCGATGAGGAGTGCTCAAATGTTTACTACTACTAGCCAGTGTGATGAGCCGGTAGTGGTAGTTTCTGGTCCATATGATATTCCATCCACATCAACTGAGTCTTCTACCAGTGCAGCAGTTGCTATGCCTGAGCCACCTTCCACAACTCCTACGGTAGTTCCTAGTCCGATTTCGAGGACAGTGCCCATGCTTACATGCCCACTTTCTGCTCTGCGAGTATCCTAGACATTGGTGAGTCTCAACAACTGGTTGCAGGAAGTACTTCAAAGGTGTCTGAGATCTCCATTGTTGTTGTAGGGCAGTCATCTACACAGGCACCCCGGGAGCCCTCTGACATTGATGAGAAGCTGGGCAAGATCTTGGACCACTAGAAGGTGATTATGGACACATTAGTACAACATGGTGCTATGATTGAGGGGTTGACCAAGCAGGTGAAGAAGATGAAGAAGTCCCGGGCCAACAAGAAGTAAGTGGATTAGCTTCGGGCTGAGGTGACCCGGCTAGCTACAGCCGAAGATTTGCCTTTTGATATGCCGGTTGACCCATCCCAGCCCGATCCAGATCCATCTACACAAGATGCTCCCGTTGGCCAGTATAAGGAGCCATGGCTTACCACTGACGTAGTGCGTGTGATGTTCACTTCTCCAGCCACCCCCAGACTTGATGATAATATTCAATTGGCTGAACTAACAGGAACTGATGCTACCGGGGACACAATGATGATAGAGGATACCCGGGGAGTTTCTTCGCCCTCTCTACTTTTGCTCTTATTTTGTTAATCATTGGGGATAATACTTATTTTTATTCGAGGGGTGGAGCTTATTTGATATAGTTGGATACCTTGGAATGTAATAATTGGACGATTCTGTTTTATTTTATTTGATCTATCTTTAGTAGTATTACTTTCATTAGCTTCTTTATTTGTTCACTTTAATTTTGTTTATGTTAGTAGTTTCTTTTTATGTTAGTCGCTTTTATGTCTTTCTTAGTAGTGTAGATAATAAGCCTTTAGTTTTCTTAATGCTACGGTTCTTCCAAAGGTGGTCTTTTGTGTGAATCGGGAAGACCCTTCCCGAGGATGGATGGTGTGACAACTTTCTTAAGGGAATGAGTCTGTTTTGTGTTTAGGTAATAATAATAGTAGTAGTAATGAATAAAATTCCTAATCAAATAATTCTCTAAAAAGAGTTATTCATGCTTCATTTAGCACCAACACACTTAACTGCATGCTTGTGGTTTGAAACAAGATGTTTTGGAAGAAAATAACTCTAGTTAGTGACTTTGAGATTCTTGAGCTGACTTTGATAATCATTGAGTGGTTGAATGGACCATAGTAATCTTTAACTTGATTGTAATCATTGTAGGATTCAGACTCTTTCCTCTTTTATGGTCTAGTTGCATGAGAGGTGAGGTGATTTTTGTTGCTAGTCCAAGTACTTGAGTGGATAGTCTAGAACTTGCCTCGAATGTGTTTCAAGGCAAAATTTTAGCTTTTCTTGGCTTGGAAGATGATTGTAGGCTTTCCTTGGTCAGTTTGAGCTTTCTATTGCCGCCCGATGTTTGTTATCCCTAGTCAACCCCATTGAGCCTTTAGCCTTTCTCTGTTGGTATCCATGTTATGGGCCTTTACCCGTTTTGCCTATAATCCTTCCTTGGCACCCGAACCTTCCTCAACACTCTTATGAGATAAGTGGCTTAAGTAATACGTTTGGGGGGGGGGGGAAATTTGAGGACTAAAAGAGGTATCAAGGCAATAAAAGGAGAAAATAAATGATCTCTACGAAAAGAGAAGGCAAGAAAAGAAAAGAACAAAAAGAAAATAAAAAGAAAGGTTGATGAAATAAAAAAGAGGCAACTATCTCTAGTATGAGAATCAAGAGAGAAAAGTAATGAAATGAACAATAAATTATGATGGCAAGTCTCTCTAGCCCCCTAAAAAAGAGAAATTCCTCTAAGGGTTAGTAAATGTGAGCCAAGAAATAAAAAGAGTCGAATGCTTAAGGAAGGGCGTAATCACTTATCCCATGCGGTATCCTACCCTAATCCAAAATCCTTCATTACAACCCGAATGAAGTTCTACTTGATTTTGAACCGATTGAGCTTACATTAGTAGAGATCTACATGAGGGGCAAGCCTATGGTACTTGAAGCCGTACTTGTGACATTCCTTTGTGAGAGAAGAGTGAATTATTCATTGCTCTAGAAATTGAGTGTTAATTCTTGAAGTGAGCATGGCAAATAAAAAGTAGAAGAGGAAAAGTTTGGAGTTCACCATGATTTACATGATATAACAAGAGTCCTTGATGAGTGAAGTCAATTCTTGAAGCTCAAATGTCACACTAGAGTTATATGCACGTAACATATATTTTGTCACCTTGTTGAAAATATATGAGAATTGTGGGTAATTGTTGGTCCCAACTGAGTATGAATGACTTATAATTGACTCTTTAAAATGACCTTTGACTTAGAGGAGGTGGGAACTAATCTATTTGCTTAAGGACAGGCAAAGACTTAAGTTTGGGAAAGTAGATAAGTGTGGATTTTAACTACTTATTAGTACCTTCTTGCTTTAGTTTTAGTCTGAAAGTATTGATTTTTGTTCCCAAAACTAATAAAATCATGTTAATTGTAGGCAAGTTGGAGGATTGGAGATAAACGAAGAAATCTAACTCAAAAAGGAGTATTACGGCTCAAAAAGGCAAGAAGGAGAACTACAGGCCAAAGTGATGTCCGCACAAGTAATTCTGCAACCGTAGAAGAAAGTGTGGACCACAGAAATCAATATGCGGCCACGGAAAGAAACCTGAAGCCTCATAGGAGCTTTTAAAAGCGCGATCTGCACACCAAATTGTGCAGACGCAAAAGCTGGTCGCATTGATAAGATTTGAAAAGTTCAAAGAAGGTGCAAAAAGATCAAGTGCGAAGCCTCGTCAAGGTGCGATCCGCAGTCAAAAAGTACGGCTGCAAAAGCTGAAGTGTAGACATAGATAGAATTGTGCGGCTACAGAATTCCTCCAACCTCATGAGAAGAAGCAAAATGCAGACCGCACATGGCATTGTACGACCGCAAAACCTCCCAAAGGGCATTTTTGTCAGCGAATTTCTTAGCACTATAAATAGACGAGAAATACTTTTTTAGGGCAAGTTTTGTATTCAAAAGAGTTGTAACTGTTATATTTTACCCATTTGGAAAAGTAGTGACAAATATTGAAGAATCATTAGTTTTATCATTTAATTATAATTTATGGCATTAATTACTTCTTCTACTATGTTCTCTTTGCTTTCTAGCATAAGTAGCTAGATTTTATCTAGGGTTATGACCCAACCCTAGTCTGTAAACCTTATGGGTTATTAATTTTAATACTTGATTATGATTGGGTATTTATTATTTAGCCTTGTTTACGCATTATTTCTTAAATTAATGGTTGCAAATATTGATTCATGCTTATTTGACATAGTTCTTACTTGAAAAAGATGAACCTAGTCTAGAAAAGCTTGGCTAACAAGGAATTGAGATAGTTAAGGTTTTGGCTAGTTTAATTAAAGGGTTTGAACTAGAGAGAAGAAAAATCTGACTTGAACTCGTATCAATTGTTTGGATTGCTACCCAATTGGACTTGAGAAAGCCAATTTGGGCATAACTACTCTATGACCGAGAGGTATTGAGCGAGTACTGTTACACCCCATATTTTTTGTACGTGAAAGTACGTCATAAATAAATTGATGAAAGATCAGAAATGGGATGTTACATCCCGCATTTTTGTACGTTAATGTTTTGTGGTAAGTTAATCGACGCAAGCTCGGGAATGAGATTATTTTGGGATTATAAGTATTATGCTATTTCAATCAAGGTATAAGTAAATGCGTGAAGGTGAGAGGGTAAGAAAATCGCAGAAAATAAGTTTCGTTGAAATTTGACAATTTGGGATAAAATACGGTCCGAGCTATAATACCCGGTATTTATGGACTAGTGTCATACAAGGTACCACATGACCATAATAGTAAGGTGTACAAAGTATGTTAAAAGTGAGTAGTATTTTAAGTAATTTGAGATAATTCTTAATTATGTGAATAATTGGATAATTATTGTATTATTGGGGAATTAACTAGTTAATTAATAAAATGAGTGGATAAGCTTAAGAAGCCCCAACGTGGCAGCAACATATAATCATTTAAGTGACTCTTAAGTCACATTGAAAGGTGTCAAAATTGGAGGAATTATTGGTGGCCAAGTCATGCATAAGTGGGGCCCACAACCCACAAAATTATAAGAGATCTTCCTAAGTTAGTAAGTGAGATGTTGATGTCTCTATAACGTGAGAGATGAAGGCTTCAACAAATTAAAACAAAAGGTTTGCATCTTAATAACGTAATGTTCTTGAAACAAAATTCAAAACAAGATCTCTTAGCATCTTAGCAACGCGAGGTGTTGAAATTTTAAGGGGGTACGGTGCAATATTTCTCAAGAATATCATACATATTCTTCCCTACTTCGATCTTGCTGATTACATGTTGTCGCAATTGACGTGTATTAGAGGGATTGTCAAGAGAACCGGCTCAGGTATATTTAGGCTAAGCCCTTCCTTCATTTTGGTATGATCTCGTAATTATATGTGTTTGATAACGAGGCATAAAGAGAAGTTCATACTCCCGAATTTATATACATTATCCTAGTCTCATAAATTACAGTGTTCTCCTTATCGAGATTTCATATTTAATTGAGTATTGTCTTCTTTCAATCAAGAGAGCAGAGAGCTTAAATATATAGTATTACAGTATTTTCATTACCATCGAGCTATAATCGATGGGCAGGCCCCTATTGGGCAACCTCTGATCAGATGGTAAGTTATATACTGAGCCTACTGTGTCTGAGCGCCTATGAGCGAACCCAGTTAGCTGAGATACAGAGCCTAGTATGGCCGAGCGCCTATGAGCAAGCCTACTACGGCAGAGCAGTTGTATATATATACCGAGCCTTATTGGGCCGAACACCTATTTTACTTACTATATTGAGAGAGTTGAGTCAGTATCACCAGGTAAGCATATATTCAGATTATTTTTAACTCCCAATTATTATATTATCAGTTCAGTTTTAGCTTTCAGTATATTGCCTTACATACTCGGTACATTATTTCGTACGGACGTCCCTTTTCTGGGGAGCTGCATTTCATGCATGCAGGTTCAGACAGACAGACGGGTAGACCTCCTCTTTAGGTGTTGCCCTAGTTCAGCTTGATCTGTAAGCTCCATGCCCTTCGGAGTTGCCGGGTCTAGAGCTTTATATACATATTGTGTATATATGTATATTTGATATGAGTAGGTCGGGGCCCTATTCCGATAACAGTATATCTATCAGTAGAGGCTTGTAGACATATCGTGTCACTTAGTGCAGTATTTTGGGATTGTAGGCCTTTTATGTATATTTTGTTGGTTTGCCAGTTGTAGTAGTTATGACGGCCTTGTCGGCCTAGCATTATGTTGATATTTAGTCAGCATTCGCAATTGTCTTACAATATGGCCCATGGCCAAAGTATGACATTATATGTTCAGAGTCCCTTTGTCGCAAGTTAGTACGCAAGGATAGGTGAGGAACTGGGTGCCGGTCTCGCCCCCCTAGTTCGGGGCGTGACAAAAAGTGGTATCAGAGCAGTTCTGTCCTAGGGAATCTACAAGCCGTGTCTAGTACAGTCTTGTTTATGGGTGTGTTGTGCACCACACTTATAAGCAGGAGGCCACATGGCATTTAGGACTGTCACTCTCTCTTCTTACTCTAAATCGTGTGGTAGAGCTCAATTGTAAGAACGCAATTTCCTAAACTCTATCTTATTCGTAATACAACGATACCTATATCCAGAAAGAAGATTGGTACGAGAGATAGATGTGGAAGAATTGAGTTAGAGGAACTCGATTTTGTATCATGCTTATGATGAGTAAATGTAAAGTTTTCAGCCGAACATGTGTGTAAGCCTTTTGATAAGGAGCCTTAAGGTAAGAATATCCACTCTTATGGTAAAAAAAAAAACAATGAGAGATTCAGAAGATAGGTACAAGTTTGAACAAGTAAAAGAAACAGGATTAAGAAGGGTACGAGGTGCCCAGTTAATGAAGATTATCAGTATTTAAAATTCAAGCAAAGAAATATAAGCATTTTGAGTTACCTTCAATTGTAACAGAGGTATGTATAATTGGCCCCACCCATCTCAGTTATACCCTATGGGGGCTAACATGTGTAGTTTAAGAAAAGGACGGGACATCAGGATCCGGCTGGGGTTAGAGTAATCCAAAATGGTGAATGGATTGTTTGTGTTAGTTGACATTTACGAATGATATTACAAATGTGCTAATAGATCTCCTTATGAGACACCCAGATGGTGTACTCTAGAATATTATAATTAGATGTGAATACTAGCATGATCAAAAAAATTCAGAAGATAGGCACTGAAAGCTTGGAAGGGATAAATATTACCTTAGTGTGGCTCCCGTCCCTAGTAGAGCGAGGATGTTGAGCAACCCGAAGAGCCGATGAATGAAGCAATGGGAGCTAAATGCAAAAGAATGTCTTGTTGAAGTTTTCACAAGAAAGGGATAGGCAGAAATATTAGCAGGGAAATGATAAGAGAGATAAGGAAGCATTATGAGTAAGATGTGATACATGGATGACAACTCTAGATAAAAAAGATGACGGTATTACAAGGTCCATAGTCAGGTGAAGGAAAAGACGAGAGGTGATAGGCCTTAAGACAACAAAAGAGTATAGGCCATAAAGTCATATCCTCTTTTCGAGAAATAAGTTTGTGACACTAACGTGATTACCAAAAGGAAAAGTTAAACCCCAGAGCAATAGAAATCAGTATGGAATGGTAAAGAAAGAATTAATGGTGGCAAGTGGGCCGGTCCCGGGACTAAACGGGCTAAGTGGTCCGGTCCAAACGGTCCCGGGTTAAACAGTCTTTTTGCAGGGACTGGACCGAGACCGGGACCGGGACCGTTTGGTCCCGGGCTAAACGGTCCCGGCCCGTGGACTAAATGGGCTAAGTGGGCCCAACGATTTTTTTTAAAAAAATTAAATAAAAATTAGAGATAAAAGGATGTTAAAAATAATATCTAAGTCTAAAGACAAAAATATTGTAAAGAGATATGTCTCGTAATTTTATTATAGCATTAAAAATATGGCAATATCTTTCTTAGTCTTCATCCCCCTATGGAATGAGTACAACAAGGTGCTAATACCACCATTGAGAAGAAAAAGAAACTAATCAAGATGTGCCAAAATATCAGTTACATAATACATACTAATTTTTGTTCATACAAGTTACATGGTATCTCTTACAAACTTCATAAATCTATCAAGGTCCGGAGGAATTTCTGTTGGTGGTGGCAGAAAAGTAGCTTGGTCATCGCCACTTCCGGGCGAAGCAACATCCTCCGCAAGTTCAACTAGCATTTCTTCGTAAGCTTCGTCTTCATCTGGTTGTGATTCAGCAAGTCCAAAATTTCTTTTTTTCCGACCGAATCCAATCTCTGAAAAGTACTGATTTTTCCAATCTCTCCCTCATAGACGCTCTATAATCACCGAGTTGAAGACTTGCTTGACTGAAAACGCTCTCTGATGCCACTGTTGAAGCTTGAATAGTTAAAATGTCTCGGGCCATCCTTGAAAGAATCGGAAAGTATTTTTCTTTGTCCTTCCACCATTCCAAAAGATTAAAGGAGTCGTCGGAATTCACTTCCTCAATTCCCTGCGACAAATAAACTTCAAGCTCATTTAGTTGTGAAAAATCACTACTACTAGAACCTTAAGAACCCCTAAACCCCGCCCAAGCACTAAGTGCTCTTACTCCCGTAGTTCTTTTAGATGATTGAGAATCAGAAGAAGAAGGAGTTGGAATATTTGGTCTAGCATGATTTAATGCAATTTGATAAGTATTAAAAATAGTTTGAGCATTTATTCTAATTGAGGCTATTGCTTCCGGAAGTTGAGACAATTCCTCATTTTCAAGTGCTAAACCATTATAAATAGTTTCATACCAAAAATGAGGACATCCTAATTTCATATAAGGATTTAACAAAACAGAAACAACATAAATATTGCCCAGAAAATTCATTTGTAGCAATATAAAATTTTTCTAAAAAATCTACAAGTATTTTAACATTAACCCAATCCCCATTTGTAAGGTGCTCATCATCATCACTTACATGTGCATTAAATGTTGAGTTTATGGGGTTTCTATATTCATATGCAACAACCAAAATTTCATACATGTAATTCCATCTAGTTGGACAAGGTTTAGGAACCTTTCTTTCTCTTAGGCCAAATTCATCGCATCTTTTAAAATATTCTCTAAGTCTACTTCTACGGTTTGAATAAAAAAAATCAGTTAAGAGCCATTTTAACCTTTTCAATTTCAATATTTAAAATTCTCATACCATCATCCATAATTAAATGGTAAATTTGACAAATACATCTAACATGAAAAATATCACTAAATGCAGGATTTAGCGTAGTGGTAAGCAAGGCTATAGCATTTGTGTTACTAGTAGCATTATCCATTGAAATTGATATTATTTTATCACTAATACAAAAATATCTACAAATATTTGTAACTATGCTAGCAATAAACTGCCGTGTGTGACGTGAATTAATTATTCTATAAGTAATGTGCTTTTGCATTATCCAATCCTCATCAATCCAATGACTGGTAACAGTAAGGTAATCACAGTCGTTACCACTTCTACCAATATCAGTTGTAATAGCAACACGATAATTTATATGAGTAAATAAATAGCTCAAATATTGTTCATATTCATGTTTATATTTATAAATATCGCTCTTTACGGTTGTGCGAGGAAAACCTTTATAAGTAGGATTAAAAAAATTTCTAATATAATGCACAAAGTTAGGGTCAGAAGGAAAACTATAGGGTAAACACATAACAGTTACCATTTTTGCCAATTCTTCCCGATCTTTTTTTGGATCATAATATAAAATACCACCGGTAACAGTGTTAATTCCCGGTTGAAATTGATTTAAACCGGTACTAGGGTCAACCTGACTAGGTGTAGGTAGACTTTTCCCCTCGGCCAAAGCTTTCAGATGAAGATATCTCACTCTATCTTGAGGGTGTTTCATTATGTGCTTAACCAAAGTTCTCCTCCCAAGTTCCTGCCCCCCTCCCCCCGATCCAAAATATTTAAAAACTAACTCCGTGCCACAAGTTTTACACTTAGCCTTATTTTCTGGAATTAGTTGAGTAAAAAATGGCCAAACGGGAGATGTTTCCGTCTGTTTGCTAGGTTGTCTAGAAAAAGTAGGGGTAGTAACAGGAGTATCAGATGGGTCATCATTTGGATTATCAGGGTTATCACTAGTTGGGTTAACATCAGGAGCAGGACTAGTTGGTGTATCATCATCCGGTTGAGTTTCATCAAAATCTATTTCCTCGTCATCATTTTCATCAATAGTTGGATTAGAATAAAGAGCATTCATTAATTCATAGTCTAATTGTTCACCAGCTCTAATATTATGACAAAATTGACTTTTAGTAAATTGTAATAAACTATTATCGCTATCAAGAATAACAGGTATAGGACGGATATAAAGTTTGATTCGGGGAGCCCGGGACAGTGGAGGAGGAATAAATTGAGCACTAGATTCGTCACTCTTGGATTTTTCATTATTTTTACCAAAACGTTTTTTAAGGAAGTTATCTTAATTAATAAAGTAATAGAAAATAAATAAAATAAATAAAATTATAATATTAAAACTTAAGAGTTGGAACGAGTTTACCGAATTGACGAACAACTTGTTGAAAATTGATTATCATTGAAGACTTCAATTCACCAACTTCACAATTGTTTCACAAATTGTAACAATAAAGTAAGCAATAGTAGCAATAATAGAAGAAAATTAGAGAGAGATTGATGATTTTGTAAGAAAAAATGAAAGAATGAGGGGGTATTTATAGTTGAAAATAGGGAAAAAGTGTAATTATAAAAAATTTGGGATTAAAATAAAGTGGGGAGGGGGGAGGGTAAATGGCTATTTTATAAATAGCCAACGGCTATTTTTGACAGGCCAACGGCTATATTTTAATTTTTTTTAAAAATATTACCGTTGGGACCGTTTGGCCCGCTAAGGGCCCGGTCCGTGGCGGGCTAAATGGTCCCGGGCCTAAATCATAGGACCGACCCATGAGACTGGCCTAGGCCCACTAAAACCGGGCCAAACGGTCCTGGCCCGTTTAGCCCGTTTGGCCCGCTGTCTCGGGACTGAACCGGCCCACTTGCCACCCTTAGAAAGAATGCGATAAAAATGAGAAAGGGATGAAATTGCACTTATTCAAATCCTACAGATATGCTACGATTCCAGAACATTATGCAAACACGATGTAAAGGAAAGGAAGTAAGGGTTCCTGCCTGGGATGTTATTGATAAATAAGGAGTCAGTGCAAGAGGTAAGTTAAGACAAAGGAAATAAACCAAGAAAGATTTTGCGGGATATTGATATGAGAATGGGTCAACGAGTAATTATAGTTGATTCAGCAAGAGCCTAGTCATGGCTAGACAAGAGGTTACCGACAAATCAACAAATCATGCAAAATGAACATAGTGAACCCCAACATGGGGGATTCAGTCTCACATATATAACATCGGAATCCTTGAGAAATATTCAGATAGGAATTGGGTAGTTAAAGGTATCGTATGAGTATTACGAAAATAAAAGAGAATGCCACTGGGAAGATAGTCAAAACTTCAGTTCAAAGCAAACGCACGAGCACAAGTGCACAAAGGTATGTAACTACGGATATTTATAGACGAGTAAGAACATCGAAAACTTCTTCGGGTATATAATATAACAAGCTCGCAACATTACAAGAGTTAGTGGGTCTTACCTAAGTACTACAATTAAAGACTAGCTGAGGAAGTAATGAGGAAGGCTTCAATCTAAGCTCAGTGACCTAAAGAGGAAGTGATCTTATAACAACAGTCTCACAACAACGTTATATGCACTCCATAAGAAAGTGACACCTACCATGCCTAATGGACGGGAAGTAAAAAATCAGAAGTGATATTCAAGATTATATGAGTTGTATGGAATTCCAATATGTATGGGCACTAAGATAAGTTAAGTATGCATGCAACAAGTGGCAGGACAACTAGGAAAAGCAATTGCTTGCATTTAAAGAAAGTTGAGAAGGAACGAAAAGAATTATTTGATTAATAATCCAGAGTTAGTTACGTTATGAACACACTTAAGAGTTTGGAGTATTATCCATGGAGCATATATGTTGACATTCACACAGCCGTAGAAGACTCCGGTATAAGTTAAAAGTAAGAATTGAGCCCAGGGCATAGACAAAAGATTGAATTGTTAGAAGATTTTATCATGGATATTCCATAGCGCCCATAAAAGGCTAAAGTAATAACTAATACCAGGAGCCGCAGATCGGAAGATAGCTTAAGACACGAAGGTTGATCATAAAGAAGAGGAAACTAAAGAGTTTAATCAAATAAGTAAATCAGGAATGTGATTATTAGACCCAGAGAATTATAGAAATCATGATTGAGAACATAGTGGAATCAATCTTAATATCAGAGGTGCAAGAGAGATAGCACAACAACCATATTATATAACGACTCTACAATAAAGCCAATTAGAAAAGTGTCAGCCTCATAAGAAGTCAGTATGAAGCTCCCACCGGATTGCGTATGCGCTAGAGGTGCAAGTATTATAATAAAGTTTCAACTTGTGGATGTAAATCATACCTATGTAAAAGTGCAGTTATGAAAGAGATAGAAGATACGATGCGATATTTTAAGGTAAGCAAGGTAAAGATGAACAACGTACGAGATACTCAGGTGCAGAAGGTTGTGAATAATCCATACTTTAGATAGAGGGCTAGAAGCGTTGGGATTCAGTATCCAGGAATGATAGCGGTGTCATTAGTGGCATATCTTCCAGCCTATGATTTCTAGGCACCGAGAGATCTATTCAAGAGAGTAAAGAAGAGTTGGAGACGATACGATGTCTCGCTTGATGTTTCAGAATAACACAAGGAAATCTATGGTGCAAGGAAGCTGAAGGAAGGCTGCGAGTAGTATAAATGGATATGTATGGGTCGCAAGCTAAAGTATGATAGAGCGACAAGGTTTTAGGAAGATAAGAGTAAGGACAAAAAAGGGTGAGTGAGAAGGTAACGAGGAACGGATGAGTCCTCGAGATTAAGCCCATGAAAACAAGATAGCTGATGGATTCTCTAAGTTATAGAAAGCTCAATATAGCCTGAATGAACTCAAAGGAATCTAAGACTAGTAGCATTTGGAAGAGATAGAATGTTGCCCTGGTAGTAGAATAAAGGTGTAATTGTGATAGATAAAGGATGACGGTCGAGCCTTAGATTGAGTAATGATTTGAAGAGGATTTCATGGATTGTACGGAATTAAAATACCCACATAAGGTGAATCACATTGGGATACTATAAAATACGATTATTGAAGTACTATATCGCCCCTAAGTGGATTAGGAAAATCACTTCAAATATTCCTCGATACAACATAAGCTCTAGCGACAATGTATTACGTAAGAAGTTTCAAGTTATCAGTGGTATATTGTAGATCAATATTGAGGCGAATCATAATGGATGGACAAAAGTCACAAAGTATGAGCTGAGATTAGGTCGTCATTCTTAAGATGAACAGTAATGAGGAAGTATTAAAAGACTTAGCTTTATGCATATAGGATAAGCAATGAGAGTAACTTGGAGTTTGGTCGCAGACCTCAGTAACAATAAATCGAAGTAAGAGTATGGTATAGTATGTCCTACTTAGATGTAGTAAAGCTAATGACGCCTAGAGGGACATCTTGACATAATTTTGTATATATTCATAAAGTGAGGCCTAGATATTGGCTAAGAGCTGGAGAAAAGTCATGGTATGAGAAAGAGGACTAAAGGGGGGAATGCCATGGCCTTTGAATTTATTCAAAGAACAGTTGCCTAAATGGCAAGGAGAATATTAAAGTATTCGCAAGAGATATGGGTTATGAGAATGATAAGTGCATCAGTAAACATTCGAGGACAAATGTTCCAAACGGGGGAATAATGTTACACCCCACATTTTTTGTACGTGAAAGTACGCCATAAATAAATTGATGAAAGCTCGAAAATGAGATGTTACATCCCGTATTTTTGTACGTTAAATTTCGTCGTAAGTTAATCGACGTAAGCTTGGGAATGAGATTATTTTGGGATTATAAGTATTATACTATTTCAAACAAGGGATAAGTAAATTCGTGAAGGTGAGAGGGTAAGAAAATTGAAGAAAATGAGTTTCGTTGAAATTTGACAATTTGGGATAAAATACGGTCCGAGATAAGTGGGGCCCACAACCCACAAAATTATAAGAGATCTTCCTAAGTAAGTAAGTGAGATGTTGATGTCTCTATAACGCGAGAGATGAAGGCTTCAACAAATTAAAACAAAAGGTTTGCATCTTAATAACGTAATGTTCTTGAAACAAAATTCAAAACAAGATCTCTTAGCATCTTAGCAACGTGAGGTGTTGAAATTTTAAGTAGGTACGATGCAATATTTCTCAAGAATATCATACGAATTCTTCCCTACTCCGATCTTGCTGATTACATGTTGTCGCAATTGACGTGTATTAGTGATTGTCAAGAGAACCGGCTCAGGTATGTTAAGTTTAAGCCCTTCCTTCATTTTGGTATGATTTCGTAATTACATGTGTTTGATAACGAGGCATAAAGATAAGTTCATACTCCCGAATTTATATACATTATCCTAGTCTCATAAATTACAGTATTCTACTTATCGGGACTTCATATTTAATTGAGTATCGTCTTCTTCCAGTCAAGAGAGTAGAGAGCCTATATATACAGTATTACAGTATTTTCATTACCATCGAGCTATAATCGATGGGTAGGCCCCTTTTGGGAAACCTCTGATCAAATGGTAAGTTATATACCGAGCCTAGTATGGCCGAGCGCCTATGAGCGAACCTAGTTGGCCGAGATACAGAGCCTAGTATGGCCGAGCGCCTATGAGAGAGCCTACTACGGCAGAGCAATACCGAGCCTTATAGGACAGGACAACTATTTTACTTACTATATTGAGAAAGTTGAGTCAGTATCAACAGGTAAGCATATCTTCATATTATCTTTGACTCCCAGTTACTTTCAGTTATTATATTATCAGTTCAGTTTTAGCTTTCAGTATATTGCCTTACATAATCAGTACATTAATTCGTACTGACGTCCCTTTTCTGGGGGCGCTGCATTTCATGCGTGCAGGTTCAGACAGACAGACGGTTAGACCTCCTCATTAGGTGTTGCCCGAGTTCAGCTTGATCAGTAAGATCCATGCCCTTTAGAGTTACCGGGTCTAGAGCTTTATGTACATATTGTGTATATATGTATATATGATATGAGTAGATCGAGGTCCTATTCCGATCACAGTATATCCATCAGTAGAGGCTTGTAGACATATCCTGTCAGTTAGTGCAATATTTTGGGCTTGTATGACTTTTATGTATATTTCGTTGGTTTACCAGCTGTAGTAGTTATGATTCTATGTATTTAACCATAGTTTCAATGTTTTTGTTTTGTTGGAAAATAACAACCAGATTTTAAATATTATATCTCACTTTAAATATGGTACTTTTCTTAATTTGTTTTATTGGGCATGTTGATTTAGTGGAAGAGGGGGTCCCATTTGGCTTTTTAACTTGGCACGGTCAAACATCATCCCAAAAGCGAATCGGCTAAGTTGGTAACAATTCAATAAATAAGGGGTCTACAACAACAATAGATGGCTTAGAAAATATTAATGTTCAACAAATTATTGTAGACAACCAACTTTACATTGAATAGGCAGAAAACAACATATATTTGACTGGAGAGGAAGAAAACACTAATCTAGGAGATGACAACACTAGTTTGCCTTTAGATCTAGAGAATAGTGGATCTTAATTAGATGTTATATTTGAGGAAGATGATAGTGAGCTAGATGGCGAGTGTAGAGAGTTAAGGCAAGAAAGAATAAGAAACAATCATCAAAAGCCAAACAAACAGGGGAAGAATCCTACTCCAACACTAGAGGTTGAGTTAGGAAAGGCTGGAGCAGACAAAGGGTATGATGACATGGATATGCCAAACAAAAGAGACAAGTATGTTGGAAGATTAGGGAGGAATGAGGACTACTACATCAGATATTAGAAGTGATGATAGTAGAGATGAGTTTGGATGTTCAGGATGAAAAATGGTGTTGACTTACTAGCTACAAGGAAAAGTAAGAAATTAAGTTTTTACCCAGATTGTAAAATAACTATATTTGATCTTGGTATGATCTTTAAGAATGTTTTGCAATTTAGGGAATCAGTACAATCTTATGCTATAGAGTACAAAGTGCAGCTCAAACGTAAGCCTAATGAGAAGTACACGATTAGAGTAAAGTGTAATAGTAACATTCTATGTACATGGGAGTTATATGCAAGCACTAACAAAGATTCTGGTGACTTCATTGTGAAGAAATACCAACCAATTCACAAGTGCACTACCAAAAACAAAAACAAGTTGTGCACTTCCAAGTACATTGCACAAATACAAAGATAGAATTATATCCCAACTAAATATTCAGCTTTGGACACTTAAGGAGTGGGCTAGGGACCACGAGAGGTTATATGTGGGAGGGACTATCTGTTATAGAGCTAATTGTATGGTACTCAAGCAGTTCATGGGGGACTGGAAATTGGAATTTTTCAGGTTGTGTGACCATGTTGATATCATTGAAAGCACAAATCCTGGGAGTTCTTGTTGGATCACAATACATAAGGATACAATACCTAGAAATAACTTGTTTGAGTATTTTTATGTGTGTTTTGATGCTCTTAAAAGGGGATGGCTATAAGGTTGTAGAAAAATTATTGGATTTGATGGATGTTTCTTGAAGGAGTTATATAAAGGTGAGTTACTAGTAGTTGTTGGTAAAAATTAGAATAATCAAATATTTCCTGTAGCTTGGACTGTTGTTGACCAGGAGACAAAACACTCTTGGACATGGTTCATTGAAACTTTGATTTCAGACTTGGACTTAAGAGATGGAGTGAGCTTAACAATTATGTCAGACATGCAAAAGGTATTCTATTCCTATTTAATTGGAAATTTTTTTTGCATTTTATTATTGAATAAAATTATTATTTTCTTATTTTATAGGGTCTGGTTCCAACCCTTAAGGAACTTACCTAATGCAGAGCACAGAATATGTGTTAGACATATTTGGTCTAATTGGACCAAAAATTGGAGAGGGAAAGAAAGAAGAATGTAATTTTGTAAACGTGCAAAGTCTTCATATGAAGTAAAGTTCAAGAAAGAAATTGCAAACATGGCAAAACTTGGGAATAAGGAGATATGTGAAGAATTACTGGCATATGATAAAGAATGTTGGTGCGGGGCTTACTTTTCTACATGTTCTCACTTGTCCTTAAATTTTACTTCTGTTAATTAGGCTAAGTATAAATCAATTCCTCTGCATAACTCTCAAATTATGATTTAATCTTTTACAGTGAAAATCATCTAAAAGAGTGATTATTTCTATATATATATATATAATGAATGAGCAGTTGTTGCTTTGACGAAAATTAAAAAGGCTTTACACGATCCTTATAATGAACTCTTTCAAGAATTGAATAAAAACATGGAAGGCCTCACCAATTTCATAGCATGAACACAACAACAAACACAAAAAACTTCTTCCACCTAGCTAACTTTGCACCTATTGACTCAAATTACATCAATAAAAAATAAAAAAACCTAGCAAATTCTATAGCATGAACACAACAAAAAACACACCTAACTTCTTCCACATAGCCAACTTTGCATCTCTTCCTTTTACTCTGTTTAGCAAACCATAAATAACCTTGTTTGCTTGAGCTGGAAACTCATCATCATACCATCCAAAATAATTGCAACTACGCTGTAAAGAACAAGAAATAAAGCATATGAATTAATGCAAACGGAGACAAGAAAATGACAACACTAAAAACGAAAGTAGAAAATGGTTTACTTTGTCAAATTTACACCCATAAAATCGACGACATGGATTTTTTAGCGACCATTACTTTCAGTTCAACTTGAATCCACCGGAACAAATACTCATTCCATTCTGAGAAAATAATTTTCTTTGAGACATGGATTCACTTCAAACTTCAAGCTTAGATGAAATAAAGCTACAAAAAATCTAATTAGATTAAATAAAGGAACCAAAAAATCGCAAAAGTTTGACGCTTTCTGGATTCTCTTGGGTGCAAATGGTAGATGAAATCAGATTAAAAACATTGGAAACTATTTTGAGAAGGCCTTTTGAGAATGTAGATAAAATAATGGGGAAGGAGGTTGAGGGATTATATATGGGGCAAACAATAATTTTTATTACCGTTGGAGAAGGCGGTTGGGGAATTAAAAGCTATCTCATGCGCCTACTATGTAAGGGAACTCACACTTTGTGACTAATCAACTTTTGTGTTAAAGTGGCACATAATAAATAGGATTGGACTGCCAAATGGAACAAGGTTGCGATAAAGTGCCAAAATAAAAAATGGTGCCAAGTTGAATGGGTTGTGTCACGACCCAAAATCTAACTAATCGTGATGACACCTAACTCAACCTACTAGGTAAGCCAATTAACAATAATCCAATTCAATGAGATTTACTGAGAAGATAAATGATGAAATAACTGAACTTTTATATACTTCCCAAGGACTGGCAGTACAAATCATGAGCTTCTAAGATTTAAAGTTTACAAAGTTGGTATGAAATAAATACATCATCTGTTTGAAGTATACATCAACAGATTAATAATTTAAAGCTATCAAGAACAAGAGGCAGTTATGAACGGAACACAGGTACATCTTCAATGCTAGCTCCCGCTATACACAACAACATCAACATCCAAAATCTGCACGCAAGGTGCAGAAGTGTAGTATGAGTACAACCGACCCCATGTACTCAATAAGTAACAAACCTAACCTTAGGTTGAAAGTAGTAACGAGCTTGGACAATGATCAGAGCCCAACACCAACAGCCAAGAATAACTCATAACAATATAAATAAAGTAGTACAAGTAATAACTCAAAGATTAATGCTAAGCTCGTTCACAGTAATAAAAAATAGGCATGCTTTTCAGGTATAACAGTAAAAACCCAAATCTTTCACCGACATCACCAAAATGTCAGTATATCAGAAATTTGTGATTTTTCTCAAAAAATAACTTTTAACAACAGATAGGATGTTTCATTATCAAATGGCATGAGGAAAGTATATCTCTATGCCTACATGTCAATGTGCATGTAAAGTCATGGATGTCACAATACCGTGCAACATGAGGAAATGCATCTCTATGCCTACGTGCCAAGTGAAATGCACCATAGTGATAAACTCATGTGCTCATGCTCTCAGAGCAGTCAACCTCACTCAACATGCTCAATTGCTCAGTCCTCTCAGTCACTCGGCACTCGCGCTCAGTAGGTATCTACGCTCATTGCTGGTATGTCAGACTCCTGAGGGGCGGATCTTGTCCAAGCTCTAATATAAGCCAATCATAGCATGATTTAATAAAGCATGTTGTTGCGTGCAGCCCGATCCCATAAATATCACTCACAATGAGGCCCGCCTCGCTCAGTCATCATCCTCTCCAGTCTCTCAACCTCACAAATCTCGTGCCAATCAGCCCAAATAATGATAATATGATGTGAAACAAATGATAATAGAGATTGAGATATAATATGTAATGAATGAGTATGACTGAGCGTGTAATTGCAATTTAAGCAAATAACTCAACAACAGAAATGACCTTTGTGGGTCCTAACAGGATAAGCATATAGCCTAAATATGGTTTCTAACATGGGTCACGACTCAATTACTCTAGCATGTAGAAATTTCATGGATAGAAACAAGATTAGGTCACTACACAGTACCACAGAATCAATCGAGTCATAATTCACACAGTGCACGCCCACATGTCCGTCACCTAGCATGTGCGTCACCTCAACACCAAACACATAACACATATATTCAGGGGTTCATACCCTCAGCACCGAGTTTAGAAGTGCTACTTACCTCGAACAAGCCAAATCCAATACCGAGCAAGCCAAACAATATTCTAGAAATGCCATCCCGCGCGTACCGACCTCCGAACGGTTCGAAACTAGCCAAAAGCAACTCAAGAATATCGAATAATGACAAACAAAGCAAACCCAATCGATAAAGGTGGAATCTTTAATCAAAATCCCAAAGTCAACTAAAAAGTCAAACTCAGGCCTGTACCTCAAAAACCGAAAAAACTCAAAAAGTCCGATAACTCATTCATTTACGCGTCCAGCTATACTAGTTTCACTCAAATCCGACTCCAAATCGATGATCAAAACTCAAAATTTTACTCTATGAAATTTTAGACAACCCCTCCCCCCCATTTCTCTCTTGAATTCATCAATCAAATGCCAAAACGAAGATAGATTCATGAAATATAATCAAAACTGAGTAGAGAACACTTACCTCAATCCATATGGTGAAAATCACCTCGAAAATCGTCTCAATCTGAGCTCCATAGCTCCAAATGTGTTAAAATGGTCGAAACCCTCTAAATAAAATTCACTACCCATGGATATTCATTGCGATTGTGGAACAACCTTCGCGATCGCGGAGAACAAGTGCCACTGCCACCCAAAAGCTCTACGCGTTTGCGACACTGACAATGTGAACGCGAAGCACACATGCACCCAACCTTCGCAAACGCATCCCATCTTACGCGAACGCGTTGAAGAATCTACCAACTCCCAACTCTCAGCTCAGCTCTATGCGAACGCGAAGACTCCTATGAGAACGCGTACTATAACCAACACAAATCTACGCGAACGCTATGATTCCTATGAGAACGCGTGGTCTTCCAATAGTGATCACGATTAAGAAACTACATAGTTCCAAATTTTCCTCTACGGGATCGCACCTCCAACTTCGTGATCGCAAAGAACATTTGGTGTACCAGACATCAGCAAAAACCAGCAATGCAAATATGAAGAAAAATGATCTGAAATCAATACGAATCACGCCCGAGCCCTTCGAGACCCCGTACGAACATTCCAACAAATTTCATAACATAACACGTACCTACACGAGGCCTCAAATCATGCATAGCAACATCAAAACCACGAATCGCGCCTCAAATCGAACTTAATGAACTTTGAATTTTTCAACTTCCAAAACTCGTGTTGAACCTTATCAAATCAACTCGGAATGAACTCAAACTTTGCACACAAATCCCAAATGATATAACTAAGCTATTTCAAATTCCCGAAACTACAATACGAATCCGATATCATCAAAATCAACTCTCGGTCAAACTTATAAATATTCCAAACCTTTAAATTGCCAACTTTCGCCAAATAGTATCGAAACCTTCTAGGATCTTCCAAATACAAATTTGGGCATACGCTCAAGTCCAAAATCACCATCCGGATCTAACGGAACCATAAAAACTCTGATCCGAGGTCAAATACACAAAAGTAAAACTCGGTCAACTCTTCCAACTTAAAACTTTCTAGTTGAGGATTATTCTTCCAAGTCAATTCTGAATAACATGTAAACCAAAACCGACGATTCAGATAAGTCATAATACATCATACGAAGCTACTCAAGACTTCAAACAGCTGAATGGAATGATAATGCTTAAAATGACCGATCAGGTCGTTACATGTTGTCTTTGTATTTGGCCAAAAGAAAAATAGTAATGAGTTTATAGGTTAAATGGATTCTTTCACCTAATAGGTTAGCATTTCGGATTGAGCTTTCTTGTTTAGTCAATAACAATACTATACATTTCGATCATGCATACATTTATAATCACAAACTCATGAGAATGGATAGAACTGGAGATTCAGAGATATCTTTTACAAATTAGAGTGGTAAATTTAAACGAGCTATGGAGTAATGTTTTTGAAGTTTGCATAAAAAATACGTAACCTATAATTAATCGTCCTAGTTATAATATATTACAAGTTTTGAATTGTAACACTTTTAAACAAGCTACTAAATAATATTATGAAGTATGAAAATATGTAATGTAAAAGTACATAACCCGAATAAATTATCCCGATTGTAAGATATTACTTGTACAAGTTTTAGATTACAATATTTCACACAAATTAAGAGAATTTAGAATCATTTTGTCCTTAGGTAACGATAGTTAATACTTGCTAAATTTAAATACTTTTTGGAGCATTTGATGTAACCGTTAGCTTTCAATACTCTCATGAAAAAAGAAAAAAATCAACATTATTAATTAGCTAAATTTGATGGATAAAAAAATAAATTTCAAGCAAGTTTAATAACGATTGAGTGCGCACTAATGCGTTATTATTTCAAAATTGTGAATATTGCCACAAAAGGGGAGGTGATCATTTTTAGCTCCTTAGGTATAAAAGGTTTGGGGCTTTAAAATTTATTTTGATAGATCTATCGATGAAAGTTGTTAGATACGAATATTGCGAGGTTTACTTTAAACGAAAATATTTAGATATTATCTTTAATATTCGAGCATTTGTGAGTTCAAATAAGGTGAGAATAGTGATGGTGGTGAGACGTTTTATAGTATGCCCAGATAAGAGTATATTTTAACTACTTATTAGCATCCTCTTTCTTTAGTTTTAGTACGAAAGTGTTAATTTTTGTTCCCAAAACTAATGAAATTATGCAA
Organism: Nicotiana tomentosiformis; assembly: GCF_000390325.3. Lineage (NCBI taxonomy): Eukaryota > Viridiplantae > Streptophyta > Magnoliopsida > Solanales > Solanaceae > Nicotiana > Nicotiana tomentosiformis. The sequence continues at coordinate 84,548,880 of NC_090815.1, forward strand.
ATTGCAGGAATGTTGGAGAATTGGACTTTAATGAAGAAATCTAACTAAAAGGGGAGTGTTCCAACTCATAAGGCAAGAAAGAGCGCAATAGGCCAAAAGTGCAGCCCACGGGAGTAATTCTGCAGCCGCAGAAGAAAGCGCAGACCGAAGATTCTCTCCGCGACCGCATATCTGATGTTGAAGCTCAGATGATGATTGAAGCAAAGTGCGGATCGCACACAAATTGTGCGGCTGCAAAACATGATCGCACTGATAAGAATTCAAAAAGTTCAGAGAGTGCAAAATGACCAAGAGTGAAACCTTACCAAAATTGCAGTCGTTGAAGGAAAAGTGCTGCCGTAGAAGCTGAAGTGCAGCCGCATACCAAATTATGCGGCTTCAGAATTCCCCAACATGCAGAACCAAGTAAAAGACGGACCGCACATGGAATTGTGCGGCCGCCGAACCTCTCGAAAAGCATTTTTGTCAGCGAATTTTGGGCCACTATAAATAGACGGGAAACACTTTTTAGGGTAAGTTTTATAGTTTTTTGAGTTATAGCCATTGTAGTTTAAATTTGGGTTAAAACACATTAGTTTAACATTTTAATTTTGTATTATGGCTTTAATTAGTATTTCTTCTTTATTTTCTTCCATTTCTATTATGAGTAGTTAGATATTTTCTAGGGTTGTGATCCAACCCTAGCGTGTAAACCTTATGGGTAATTAATCTAATATTTGTTTATGATTGAGTATTTGTTGTTTAGCCTTGTTCATGCATTATTTTTAGAATTAATGTTTGCAAACATTGATTCATGCCTTTTGACTTGGTTCTTACTTGAGAAAGAGGGACCTAATCTAGGAAACTTTGGCTAACAAGAAATTTGGTTAGTTAAGGTTTTGGCTAGCCTAATTAAAGGGTTTGAACTAGAAATAGGAAAAACCCGACTTGAGCTCATGTCAACTATTTGACTTGCAAAATTACTCTATGACCGAGAGGTATTGAGTAGGTAATTTAGAGTTGACAGCTATAATACACCCCGATCACTATAATAAGTGTTAACACAATTAACCCATTAGGCTAACACCTAGGTGAAGGTTACAACCCTAAGCCTTTTATCCATTTTAAAAACAACAAAAACAATTATTCAATCTCTAGTTTCTTTCTCTAGTTAATCACTGCTAGCGTAGATTGTAGAAGTAAATTACAAAACCCTCTTGTTTGGAAGTATAATTGAGCTATTCCATCTACGCTCATCAAGTGTACACCCTAACACCCATATTTAACTCCCTGAGAAAATTGACCCCGACTCATTGTTGGGTATTATTCTTCCAACGACACTTTCCACTCATTGATTGAGTGTGGATTGGGCGTGGATCAATTTTTGGCATCGTTGCTGGGGAATTTTAACGGTGTTATCTATATATTTGGGTGTGTTTTTGAAATATCTTCTTTACCTTTTATGTTACTAACTTTTTGAAGAAATCATAGATACAAACATGGCGAATAATGAGCTCAGAAATATTCCTTTGGAGGACTTGGATAATAAGGAGGAACAACTCGATGAGGTACCTCAAATGCCACAACCTAATCTACGAGGTTGGGTTCCACAAGATAACGTGCCCCTACCACTCCCACCTCCACCACATCCACCACAAGCGACTCAACACCGGATATTTTCCAACGAAGATTATGCTAGTGCAATAGTTCATCCCCGTATTAGGGCGGGCAACATTCAAATCACCAATGTGATGCTCATTTTGCTTGAGCAACGGGGCTTCTTCACCGGTGCACGAACTCAAAATGCTTACAAATATTGGAAAGGATTTCTGGATACATGTTGGGGGAGCAAGCAAACTAATGTTTCGGAGGATGCCTTGAGTCTAAGGCCTCTTCCCTTCTCTCTATGGGGAAAAGATTTAGATTGGTTAAAACATTTGATGAACCATTCAATATACACTTGGGATGAGTTGGCGGCCAGGTTCATTACTAAGTGTTTCTCTGTCGGGCACATGGCTACCCTTCGGAATGGAATCTTGGCATTCAAGCAAGAACCAAATGAACTACTACACGAAATTTGGGGACGTTATAGAACAATGGTTAAGGAATGTCCTAACAATGATATGACGAAGAACATGTTACAATAAACTTTCTATCGTGGGATTAACACAACCAATTAATGTGTAGTGAACCAACTAGCCGGTGAAAACTTCATGACAATGCAGAGGCATGTGACATTCTGGATGAGATGGAGGAAACGTCATCGGCCTGGCAATCCCGGGCTAATGTCCCACAAGATGATCCGAATATGATACACCTTCACAAAGAGTTGCAAGACCATGGGCAAGTCATTGCCTAATTGACAACAACTATAACTCAACTAGCAAAGGGCCAACTCAATCAAGTGAAAGCTCCTAAGCAAGTGCTACGGAGAGAGTTAATGATTTGATCAAGATGATTCTTAAAATGAGCAAGAGGAGGAAGTTCAATATGTGAATAATTTTCAAGGGCAAAGAAACAACTTCCAAGGCTCAAATCAATAACAATGATAACCACAAAATAAAAATGGCAATTGGAGTTCTAACAATCAAGAAAATTAGCATAATAACAATAACCAAGTAAATTGGAGTGGAAACATCCAAGAAAATTGGGGAGACAACAATCAAGGTGGTTGGGGAAACAATCAAGGCAACCAGGGGTCGGGTTTTCAAAGGCCCCCAATGTATCAACAAACAAGCAACCAATCTCCTTATCCTTCCCATGGGTTAAGCTCATCAAACAATGAGATGGGACGTATTGAGAATACATTCAAGCAAATGATGGAAAATAATGCCGATTCGGATGGCCAACTTGCCTCACACAACACATCAATCTGTAATCTCGAAGTGCAAATGGGGCAAATATCTCAAGCACTAAATTTTCGTCCTCGGGATATATTAATAAGTGACACGGTGGTGAACCTAAAGTATGGTAACAATACGGGACATGCTATGGCGGTTATCACAAGAAGTGGAAGAGGCGGGAATGAACCCACCTCAAGTGAAAGGCGACTTGTCGATGATGACCAAGTGATGTAAGAAGAAGAGATTCCAAACAATGTCGTCTAAGCAAATGAGGAAGTTCGGATTGATATTGATGTTAGTGTTGAAGAGACTCAAGAGGAGGTGAACCCGTCTAGGGAACTCATCATTGACATACCAGAACCGGTAGTGCAAAAGGCGAAGGCACCATTGCATAAGCCTCCATCTCTACACACTCAAACACTTGCCAAGCAAAATGGTGAGAATCAATTTAAGAACTTCATTCAAATGATAAAGAGTCTTTCAATCAATGTGCCATTGGTAGAAGCTTTGGAACAAATGCCCGGTTATGCAAAATTTATTAAAGATCTTGTGACCGTGAAGCGGTCGATGAATTTTGAAAATATTAGGGTCACTCATCATGTGAGTGCAATTGTTCATTCAATGGACCCTAAGTAATAAGATCCAGTGCTTTCACGATTCCTTATACAATTAGGAGTGCCGAGTTTGCTAAAACTCTTTGTGATCTTGGGGCAAGTATAAATTTGATGCCCTATTCGGTTTTCAAGACTTTGGGAATTGAAAAACCAAGACACATTTCTATGAGGTTGTAAATGGTCGATCGTACCATGAAGAGGCCGTTGGGTGTGATTGTAGATGTTTTAGTCCGGGTTGATAAATTCATTCTTCCGACGGACTTTGTTATTCAAGAATGTGAATTTGATTATGAAGTGCCTATCATTATTAGGATACCTTTCCTTGCTACGGGTAAGGCTCTTTGTGATATAAAAGCCGAAGAACACACTTTTCGGGTTGGATATGAACAAGTGGTATTCCATGTGTGTAAGTCCATGCGGCAACCAAATAGCAATGAGGTGTATTTTTTGTGGACTTAGAGACCAATGTTATTATTAATAATACAAGTCCTACAATCAATGTTGGTGATATATTGGAGGTCGTTTTGCTCAATTTTGATGATGGCGTGATGGATGGTTTCATGGAATATGTGAACTCTTTGCAAGGAATAGGGTCGTACAACTATGCACCCCAGAAATTATCTTTGGATCTTGTGAATAGGAAGACTCTTCCTACAAAGCCATCTATTGAAAAGACACCTACTTTGGAGTTGAAAATATTGCCTTCACACCTTCGGTATAAATTTCTTGGCCCTTGTTCTACTTTATCGGTTATTTCTTCCTCTTGTTTGACTTACGTACAGGTTGATTCCACATTGGCGGTCTTACAAAAGAGGAAGAAAGCTATTTGGTGGTGCTTAACTATCCATTGAAGATCAAAGAAGACTCAATGAGGCTATGCAAGAAGTTTCCAAGAAGGAGATTATCAAGGGGTTGGATGTCGAGGTTGTCTACCCCATCTCTGATAGTTCATGGACCTCTCCGATTCAATGTGTCCAAAAGAAGGGGGCATGATGGTGGTTATAAGAATGAGTTGATTCCTACAATAACCATGACCGGTTGGAGGGTTTGTATGGATTATCGCAAGCTTAACAAAGCTACAAAGAAGGATCACTTTTCACTTCCTTTCTTAGATCAAATGCTCGATAGATTAGCCAGGCGTGCTTTCTATTATTTTCTTGATGTGTACTCGGGATACAACAAACTCTCATTGCTCCGGAAGATCAAGAGAAAATAATCATTACATGTCCCTGTAGTACTTTATCTTTCAAGAGAATGCAATTTGGTTTGTGCAATGCACCGGTGACTTTTCAACAGTGTATGATGGCTATTTTCACGGCGAAAGACTCTTGAAGTTTTCATGGATGGCTTCTCAGTGGTTGGGGATTATTTTGATGATTGTCTTGCAAATTTATATAAAGTGTTGGCTAGATGTGAAGAGACCAACTTGGGGCTCCATTGGGAGAAATGTCATTTCACGGTTAAGGAAGGTATTGTCCTTGCCATAAAATCTCAAGGGAAGGAATTGAAGTTTACAAGGCAAAGATTGAGGTGATTTCTAAGCTTCCACCCCCCAACTTCGGTGAAGGGTGTGCGGAGTTTCCTAGGCCATGCGGGTTTCTACCGGCGCTTTATCAAAGATTTCTCTAAAGTGGTGAACCTTCTGTGTAAGCTCCTTGAGAAGGATGCCAGTTCAATTTCAATGATGATTGAATGAGGGCTTTTGAACTATTGAAGCTCAAGTTGACAACTACTCTTATCATTGCCGCTCCAAATTGGAGTTTGCCTTTTGAACTCATGTGTGATGCAAGTGATGTAGCAGTTGGGGCTGTTTTGGGGCAACATATCAACAAAATTTTCCATCCGGTCTACTATGCTAGTAAGACAATGAATAGTGCCTAAGTCAATTATACCATTACGGAGAAAGAACTCATTGCTATTGTGTTTGCAATTGAGAAGTTCTGCCCGCACTTAATGGGTGCCAAAGTTATTGTCCACACGGATCATGCGGCACTTTATTATCTTATGAGCAAAAAGGATTCCAATGGCTGGTTGATGAGTTAGGTACTCTTGTTTCAAGAATTTGATATTGATATCCAAGATAGGAAAGGTATTGAAAACCAAGTGGCAGACCACTTGTCTCGTTTGGAAGAGGAGGGGAGGCCGCATGATGGTCTTGAAATCAATGATTCCTTTCCCGATGAGCAACTTTTGGCAATTTCAATGAAATAGGTGCCATGGTTTGCGGACTTCGCAAATTTTCTTGTGAGTGAAATCATTTCGAATGAGTTATCTTCAAACCAAAGGAAGAAGCTCAAGAGAGATTGTCAAGATTATTATTGGGGTGAACCATACATTTTTCAGATTTGTACGAATGGGGTGATTAGAAAGTTTATACCGGAAAAAGAGCAAGGCGATATTCTTGGGTCTTGTCATTCTTCACCATATGGTGGTCATCATGGTGGAGAAAGAACGACGGTCAAAGCTCTTAGTTGTGGTTTCTATTGGCCCACTCTTTACAAAAATGCAAGTGATTTAGTGAAAAGATTTGATGAATGTCAACGAGTCGGTGTAATCTCAAATAAAAATAAAATGCCTCTCACAACCATCTCGGAGATTGACATTTTCGATGTTTGGGGTATTGACTTTATGGGCCCTTTTATGAGTTCTTATAGGAACACTTAAATTTTTGTCGCGGTGGATTATGTGTCCAAATGGGTTAAGGCCATCTCCTTACTCAACAATGAGGCGAGAAGTATAGTGAATTTCTTGAAGAAGAATATTTTTACAAGATTTGGTACTCCATATGCAATCATAAGCGATGGGGGTCACACTTTTGAAACAAAGCTTTTGACACTTTACTTAGCAAGTATGGTGTTAATCACAAGGTCATGACTCCCTATCATCCACAAGCTAGTGGGCAAGTGGAATTCTCCAACCGAGAGATAAAGAGTATCTTATCTAAAACAGTGAATGTTAATCGGCCAGATTGGTCCAAGAAGCTTGATGATGCGTTATGGACTTATCGGATGGCTTACAAAACACATATTGGAATATCTCTATACCGGTTAGTGTTCGGGAAAGCTTGTTATCTTCCGGTGGAACTATAGCACATGGAAATGTGGGCTTTAAAGAAATTGAATCTTGATTGGGATGCAGCCGCCAACTTGCGGGTAGCACACTTGAATAGATTGGATGAGTTCTGGTACCATGCATATGTGAGTTCGTCCTTGTACAAAGACAAGATGAAATACTTTCATGACAAATACATTTGGAACAAAGAGTTCAAGGTGGGTGATCTTGTATTTTAACTCAAGGTAGGGGATATTTCTCGGGAAGCAAAAATCCAAGTGGAATGGTCCGTTTAAAATTGTTGGTATGACACATTTCGGTGCATTAGACTTGAAGAACAAGAACAATGAAGTATTCTGAGTCAATGGTCGCCGGGTGAAGCACTACTAGGGCAAGGTTAGAGATATCCACGTGGTGAAGGTCATTTACTTCACTTGAGGGTGCTTCGACATTGCGTCGTGCCACGATGTTAAATCAGGCACTTCTTGGTAGGCAACCCATGTTCTTTTCCTTTTTCTTTTGTAGTTAGATATGATATAGGATTGAGTGTTACATGCAAGAAGGGTGAACCGAAAATGGCTAAGTGTTGAAGGAACTGCGGACCGTAGAATTTGTATGCCACAACAGAAGTGCTTGTGCGGCCACTTATTTCACATGCGGACCGCACAATTGGAAGCTTGCCAAAGTGTCAAAATGCAAACTCTCTGAAGTTTGAGGCTATCAGTGCGGGGCTAATTTGCGACCGCATGAAGAATTCTATGGCCACACTAAAAAATGTGCGAACCGCACATGAGGAATAGAGACTTCAGGCCCAGGTGAAAGAGTGCGGACCGCACTCGGTTGTTTTCCACCTCAATAACCCTAAGTATATTTGATTTCATTTTACACTTTTTGCCCTCCTCACAATCACTGTTGCTCTGCAAGTTCTACTCAGAGATTTTCACTGTCCACCACACACACATACATGTGCTTACACACCTAGTGTACTCACTCTATCTGGTATGCTTCACTTCTTGTTAATCTTTGTATTAGTTTAATTTTTTAAATTTTAGTTTCTTTTTAGGCCATCTGTTATTAGAGCTCATTCATGTGTCCATGTGGGGTAGATATGTATTGGGTAGATGTCAATACATGCTCAAATGGGTTGGGTTAGTTAGATTTGATGTGTATACCATGTTGTTATACTGATTTGTACAAGTAATTGCAAAATCTAAGTGAAAAAGACTACTATTCGTGAAAAATTGAAATCTCGGCCACACTTGAATTTGTGCGGTCCGCAATTTAGTTATTTTGGGCAACTGGTGAAGGTGAGTGCTTCTGCGGTCGTACTTTAATTGTGCAGACTACAGAATTCTGAGAGAGGCCGCACTTAGGCCTGCATTGTCTATCATAGATCTAACTCTTGAGAAAATAAATGTGCGGACCACACTTTAAAGTCGATGGACCGCAGATGAATTTTACGGCCATAGAAAGGCCATCGCACTGTCTTCAGAGAAGAGGCACCTGAGCCTCTAAACGTTTTTGTCAGAAGCACAATCGTACTTGAAATTGTGCGGTCTGCACTCCCTTTCTGCAGCCGCACATCAAAAATGTGCGGACCACAGTTCCCATTTTCCTGTTACATATTAACCTATATTAACCCTACTGTGTCCATAATATTCTCTCTTGCCTACATGAATCTTGACAGTGTTGAATGATGGCTTACAACTAATAATCCTCTTTATTTTGATATAGACATGGTTCGATTACGAGGCCGCGGCGAAACTGCAAAAGGTAGAGGCGACTCTTCTAGGGGTCAAGGAAGAGGTACCTTTCCCCTCATTATTCCCAAAACCATCAAGAAGAAGTCCACAACAGCTAGAGTGAGGGGTACAAACCTCTTTGAGTCTAGATCTTATAATAAGGCCTCATAAAATTTCGCAAAAAAAAATAATATTTCGTGGTGTCGAATCGATTTTTACGTGACTTTTTGGGTTAAACAATGCACCAGAAAGTTAAAAAAAAATTTGGGCAGAAGAAATGCACTTCTGCGGCCCACTAGGTGGCCGCAGAATCACTCTGCGAACCGCATAATGGCCGCAAAGTGAGGCAACTATTTGGGCCAATTTTATTGTCAATTTTGTGGCCAATTATGCGACCGCATAACCATTTTGCGGGCCGCACTTTGATCGCATAATCAGCCTTGGAATTTTACGGAGGGAGGTTGTGGCGCATTATGCGACCACATAACAGGTCTGCGGACCGCATAACGCATCGCATAGTGGGGCAGACCAGCCCAGTTATAGAGGGCCATTTCGCGGTCCATTATGCGGACCGCATAAGCATTATGCGGTCGCATATACAACCGCAGACCCTATTCCGGAGCTCCATTTTTGGATTTTTACAATCCGATCCTACTTCATTAAATAGACGCAATGGGCCATTGACCAAAAATCTGACATTATTAGAGTGAGAGAGTATCCTGGAGTGAGAAGGTGTTCCACAATAATTATTCTTCAATTCTTGCTCAAATCTTGAAAGATTAAGAAGGAAAACCCACAAGGTCTTCGTCCTAGAGGTAAGATTCTACACCCTAGCCCTTAATTTCGAAATTTATCTAAAACCTAGATAATTAGCAAGATAGTTTTGGGCATGAGAGTTGTTTATTTTACATACATGTGTCATCAAAGGGTGTAGGGAGATTGTTGGAGTAAGCATGGTAAAGAATAGGTTATGGGATGATGAAATCCTCCATAAAAGGACCTTGAAACCTTATGCACACCTAGTGTTTGATAAAATGCTCAAATGAGTTAGAACCATGACCATCTTCCTAATTTTGGTTCAATTTGTTACATTTCTAAAATAGATCGAAGTTGCTAAGATTTTCGGAACATTTTAGAGTTTAAGGAAGCTCAATTGAGGTATGTTGGCTAAACTCTTCTCTTAGAATTGAATCCCATGATATTATATAATTTATGTAAGACTCGAGTGGTTTATTATAAATTAGCTATTCCAAGAAAGTTTGTGTTAAAAGATATATGTTCAATGACTATCCCAAATATTTTATTCATGTTATATTATCAATTGAGGGTGTGTTCAAAATATGGGTTGTACATTAATAATGTTTCGACTTCAAGTCAAGTTCAAACGAAGGCTATTATGCCAAATTCTGTGAAATATCTATATGTGCCTAAGACTCATAATTGCTCACATGTGTACTACAAAACTTGAATTGAATTGTATTTATTGTTGATGATGATGATGATGTTTGAAATTGAAAAGGGTGAGCAGGAAATATTAAATACGGCCAACGTACCAAGAATGATTTTATAATTGTGGCCACTAGTGCCAATGAAATAAAAAGAGGTGAAAGAAGTATGAAATGTGATGATTGATATAAAAAGTTTGATGTCTCGAATAAGACAGCCTATCCGATCGGGTCGTGATCAGACACCATGTGGCATACATGGTGGTGATTGTGCTAGAAATTATATTGAAATTATGATTGTGATCGATGTCACTAATGAGATAGCCTAGCCGATCGGGTCGTGATCGGACTCCGTATTAAAGGTACGGAGGTATTGGTATTGAGAATGATTGTGGTTGATATCTCTAATGAGATAGCCTAGCCGATCGTATCGTGATCAGACTCCCTGCAAGGAGTACGGTGGTATTGGTATTGTGAACAATGGTATATAGGTGCTAAGAATCTACAATCTAAAAATATGGGAATTTACGTGAAACGTGATGTTTTGGTATTGTTCGAGGCTTCATTGATTTTATGATTATGTATCCTTGTAATATTATTCATTCTATTGAGAGAGTGCTTAGTTATACATACTAGATATTGATCAGTGATATCAGTACCCTTCTTCCCAGCTCACTTGGTGAGCCCCACTTAATCCTGGGGGTCATGTATCTTTTGTTCTTTGTGTATTCTATTTGAAGTATAATCGGGGCTTTGTTGCCGGCATTATCATTGTACTCTTCTTTATCTATAGAGGCTCTATAGACATAGTGTGGGTTGTATATTAGTACTGGGGAAGTTAAACTCGTTATGTTGTGTTTGAATTACTATTTCTATTTCAGATTATGAAAAAATATGTGTGAAATTGAGACCTTACAATGAAGTAACTAATGGTAAGAAATCGGTATTGCAGACATGATCACTTTATTATTTGATTAACGAAAATATATATTCTCTTTATTCATGAATGAGTTTGGGTAGAAGGAAATCTAATAGGCTTGCTCGGCCGGGTTCACTCGGTTGAGCGCCGGTCGTGCTCCTCAGTTTTGGGGTGTGACACTTATGTCCCATCTAGGGAAGCTTCTGAGGGAAACTCCGTGTCTATTCCGGAGGAGCAGGGAGTTGCACAGTCCGGGGCACATAGGCAATCTGATCCCATGGATGTTGCTTCATCCTCTCATAGCACTTCCGAGGGTTCAGAAAGTGCTAGCCAGGCTTCTGAGCCAGCATCTGTTCCAGAGTTAGATGCGCAGAATGTTCAGGATGCCCCTGATGATGGTAGAGGGGGAGAGGGTACATCCACAGGTGTTGAGAGGTCAAAGAAGAAGGAAATATGGGAAGACAAAATTGTTAGTTTGGTTGCTTTCACTGATTTTTGGATGTGGTGGCCAACGAGATCATTGACGCATTAGAGGAAATTTCTGTTGAAGGATCTAGATAGATACAACCCTGCAGTGTTGAGCCAGTTCAAATCGAGGAAAGGGTGGATGTTGTTCACTAAGAGAGTTGTAGATTCCAAGGAGCACCTTGTCCACGAGTTCTATGCCAACATTTCACACATCCGCAAGGGGACAAATGTGACCAAAATATGCAACCTCGAGGTGAGATTTGATCAAAACACACTGAACGCATACTTGGATTTTGAGGACTTAGAGCCAAAAGAGTACCTCGAGAAGTTGGCTTTGAAAGAAGAAGTCCGGCCATGGCTTGCTGAGATCTTAGCACCGTCGGGACCACCTCCACTATGGATCACTGCTGGGGTTTTCATTCATCGGAACATACTGAGCTTTTAGGCAAAAGGTTGGCAGACATTTGTGTGTATCAGGCTTGACCCGAGCCAGAATGAGAACATCTTGCGTATTCCCCAATGGCTTCTCAGTACCCAATCAATATGGGTGTCGTGATGTCGGCCAACATCACATTGGCAGCGCAACAGACTAACACGGCTTATCCCTATCCCAGCACTATCACAGAGTACCTCACTGATGTAAAGGTAGAGCCAGGAACATTTGATATAAAGTTGAAGCCGAAGAAGCCATTTGAGTGGTACTCGCTACAGGATCCGACCAACCCAAAGAAGAGAGCTCAGCCTTCTGCCACTACAGGCTAGTCTGATGAGCTGATAATGATAGTTTCTGACCCAGCTAATATTCCATCTACATCAACTCAACCCTCTTCTAGTGCAGCTGATATGCCTCTGCCACCATCCTCAACTCCATCCACAACTCTTACCACAACCCCCAAGGCAGCCCCTATTCTAGTTCTGAGGTCGGGGCCCATGCCTACAACCCCACTATCTACTCTGCGAGTCTCTTAGACATTGGAAAATCTTAATAACTGGATGCAGACAGCTACTTCAAAGTTATTTGGGATATCTAGTACTGTTGCAGGGGAGTCATCCATATAGGCACCACAGGTTTTTACCGACCTTGATGAGAAGCTGCGAAAGATTCTGTAAAACCAAAAGCTGATCATGGACATTCTGGTACAACATGGGTCAGTTATTGAGGACTTGACCAAATAAGTGAAGAAGTTGAGAAAGTACCAGGCCAGCAAGAAGTCAGTTGATAAGCTTAGGAAGGAGGTGAATCGACTTGCGACAGCTAGTGATCTACCATTTGACATGTTGCTTGACCCAGACCAGTCTGCCCCAGATCCATCTGCACCGGTTGTACCAGCTGGCCATTCTGATGAGCCATGCCTTGCTGCCGGCACTGCTGACGCAGTGCGTGCGATGTTTGATACTCTCGACACTCCCATATACGATGATGAGATACAGTTGTTTGAGCCAACGAGAGTTGATGTTGCTGGGGACACTAAGATTTCCAAGGATGCTTAGGGAGTTTTTTCGCCCTCTCTCTTTTCACTCTTATTTTGTTAAGCATTGGAGACAATGCTTACTTTTATTTCGGAGAGGGGGGGAGGGTTATTTGATTGGCACATGTGGATTCATTTGGACTGTAATAATTGGATAATTCTATTTCTTTTCTTATTTTTAGTTATCTATCTTTAGTTAGTTATTGCTTTCATTAGTTTCTTTAATTGCTTACTTTGATTTTTGTTTTGTTAGTAGCTTCTTTTTATGTTAGTAGCGTTCATGTTTTTCGTAATAGTATAGATAATAAGCCTTTGGTTTTCTTAATGCCTCGATTCTTTCCAAAGGTAGTTTTGTGTGAACCGGGTGACTCTTCCCGGGATGGATGATGTGACAACCTTCTTAAGGAAAATGAGTCTGTTTTTGTGTTCAAGTAATAATTATAGTAATATTAATGAAGAAAAGTACTAATGAAGTAATTCTCTAAAAAGAGTCATTCATGCTTCATTTGGCACCAACACACTTAACTACATGCTTATGGTTCGAAATAAGATTTTTGAAAGAAAATAGCTCTAGTTAGTGACTTTGAGACTCTTGAGTTGACTATGATAATCATTGAGTGGTTTATTGGACCATAGTAATCTTTAACTTGATTGTGGTTGTTATAGGCTCTCGACTCTATCCTCTTTTACAGTCTAGTTGCATGAGAGGTTAGGTGATTTTTCGTTGCTAGTCCAAGTATCCGTGCAAATAGTCTAGAACTTTTCCCGAATGGAGAAATCCTAAGTTTCCTTGGTTTGGGAGATGATTATAGGCTTTCCTTGGTCCGTTTGAGCTTTTTATTGCCAACCAATATTGTTATCCCTAGTTAACCCCCTTTGAGCCTTTAGCCTTTCTCATTTGGTAACTATACTATAAGCCTTTACCCGTTTTGTCCTAATCCTCTCTTGACACCCGCACCTTCCTTAACACTCTTATGAAATAAATGGTGTAAGGCATAAGTTTGCAGGGGGAGGGGGGGTGAGGAAATTTGAAAGAGGTATCAAGGCACCCAAAGGAGGAAAGAAATAATTTTTATGAAAAGAGAACGCAAGAAAAGAAAAAGAACAAAAAGAAAATGCCAAAAAGAGAATAAAAATGAGGGTTGATGAAATAAAAAAGATGCAACTATATCTAGTATGAGCATCAAGGGAGAAAAGAAAAGAATTGAACAAGAAAGAGTGATGTCAATTTTCTCTAGCCCCCAAGAAAAAGAAAATGCTTCTAATAGTTGGTAAATGTGAGCCAAGAAATAAAAATGTGGAGTGCTTACGGAAGAGTGTAACCACTTACCCATATGGTAGCCTACCCCAATCCAAAAGCCTTCATTATAACCCGAAAGAAGTCCTACTTGATTTTGAACCGAGTAAGCATACATTAGTGGTGATCTACATGAAGGGCAAGCATATGGTACTTGAAGTCTTACTTGTGACATTCTTTTGTGAGAGAAGAGTGAACCTTTCATTGATCTAAAAATTGAGTGCTAACTCTTGAAGTGAGCAGGCAAATAAAAGGTAAAGGAGGAAGAGTTTGAAGTCCACCGTGATCTAAATGATAGAACAAGAGTCCTTGATGAGGAAAGTCAATTCGTGTTGCTCAAGTGTCACGTTAGAACTATATGTGCATAATATGTGATTTGTCACCTTGTTGAAAATGCATGAGTATTAGGATAATTGTTGGTCACAAGTGAGTATGAATAACTTATCATTGACTCTCTGAAATGACCTTTCACTTTGAGAATGTGGGAACTAATCTATTTGCTTGAGGACAAGTAAAGACTTAAGTTTGGGAAAGTTGATAAGTGTGAATTTTAACTACTTATTAGTACCCTCTTGCTTTAGTTTTAGTCCGAAAGTGTTAATTTCTGTCCCCAAAACTCATAAAATTATGCAAATTGCAGTAATGTTGGAGAATTTGACTTCAATGAAGAAATCTAACTCAAAAAGGAGCGTTCCTGCTCATAAGGAAAGAAGGAGCGCAACAGGCCAAAAGTGCGGTCCGCAGAAGTAATTCTGCACCCGTAGAAGAAAGCATGAACCATAAAATTCTCTCTGCAACCGCAAATGTGGGGTTGAAACTCAGATGATGATTGAAGCAAAGTGCGGACCGCACACAAATTGTGCGGCCGTAAAATATGATCGTACTGACAGGAATTCAAAAAGTTCAGAGAGTGTGCAAAATGACCAATAATGAAGCCTTGCCAAAAGTGCAGCCGCAGAAGGAAAAGTGCGGTCGTAGAAGCTGAAGTATAGCCGCAAACCAAATTGTGCGGCTGCAGAATTCCCCAACGTGCAAAACCAAGTAAACGGTAGACCGCACATTGGAATTGTGTGGCCGCTAAAATCGAAGGGCATTTTTATCAGCGAATTTTGGGCCACTATAAATAGACGGAAAACACTTTTTAGGGCAAGTTTTATAGTTTTTTGAGCTATAGCCATTGTAGTTTACTACTTTTAGTAATTTGTGACCAATTTGGGTTAAAAACATATTAGTTTATTATTTTAATCTTATATTATGGCTTTAATTAGTGTTTTACATAATATTGTTAAATTTTCTTTTCTTTTTTCGCTCTTTTCTCAATTCATCTCCCACATTTCTTTCCTCTCGAGTACTAGCACCACTAATTTTTTTATTTTGTACCTCACACAACTGACACTAGTTGTGTGAGACCTTTTTTTTCTTCATAATTTTATGGACTTAGAATTTTGTGGACCCAAAAATATAAGGGGAGGATACTGGGCTCTTAAGAGGACTGGGTACGGGGAGGGTATCATTAGTAGGGGGAGGGGTACCTTAAGAAGATTATTGTTAAGGAAATTTAAGGGTATGAGGTAAGGGTACTTTTATAGGTACCTTACTAGTACCCCTACCAGTCCTAAGGAGGGGATACTTAAGGGGGCGGTACAAGTACTTAGGGGTATTTCTAGATTAAAATTTTTAAAAATATTATATTTAAATACAAATAAACTTTAATAGATGAAACAAATTTAGTATTTTTATTTA
The DNA here is from genome assembly GCF_000390325.3 of Nicotiana tomentosiformis. Taxonomy (NCBI): domain Eukaryota; kingdom Viridiplantae; phylum Streptophyta; class Magnoliopsida; order Solanales; family Solanaceae; genus Nicotiana; species Nicotiana tomentosiformis. The sequence goes on from NC_090815.1 coordinate 84,564,450, forward strand.
AATACTTATAAAAATAAAATTACATATTTTTTGAACGATTTATGGAATTTTTCAATAGCTTTTATTGGTTTTTCTCTTGAAATTGATAGCACTTATTTTTTTGCGTCCCCGCTGTCTCCGGTAGATAGTATTTCACTATAGACATCGTTGTCTTCTAGAATTATTTCTAGAAGGTCAGAATTTCTTCTCGTCCAATATTTCAGCAAGTATTCATTTCCTTCATCATTGCAAATATTAGTTCTAATAGTTGTTCTAGGAAAAGCTTAAAAAGCAGGATTATACGTTGCTCGTGTGTAACGCCTAAACCCAGAATAGTTAGGATTTATTTCAAAACGAGGCCCCCCTTCTTAGCATTATCCTTAATCAATTTATTACATACTTTTTTACCAGTTTAGGAGCTATTTTTAATAATAAATAATTAAATTTACAATAAATAGCAACACAAGTATAACAAAAATAAATGCGAAACTTAATAATAGTGCTAGAACATTAATTACAATTAGAGATAGAGAGAGATAGATAATTAGAGAGATATGAGAGTTTTGTGTAAAAATTGAAAGAATGAAATGAAATATTTATAGTTCTAAAATAGGGCCAAAGTGTATTTGAATAACTTAGAGATTAGAAAATATAAATTTAAGGGGTAGGGGGTTGTTAGGGGGTTTGGGAGGCAAAAATAGCCGTTTTAGGCCATTGCCAATAGCTATTTTAAAAAAAATAATCGATGGCTAACAATACAAAAATAACTTCATTTAAAAAAAAAAACCTTAAGGGTATCGATTCGGTACCTAAAGGGTACCAACCCGACCAATTTTAGGTACCGAACCGACCAATTATATCGGTACCCTCCCAGTGCCCTTACCCTACCCCCAATTTGTATCGGTACAGTGCGGTATTGTATCGGTACTGATTCGGGTAATACTCTTTCCTCATACAATCCTAATATAAGTTCACAAATTTATGAGATAAAAGGCCTCACATAACTAATGCCAGTTGTGTGAGATACACTTAAAAGTTAGGGTCATTCGCAAAATTTAAATGTGTAGATGATGTTTCGATGTGAGTTTAAAATATACTACCATAAATTCTGAATAGTATAGTACTTATAAGCAAACAACGCTAAACTTTCAAGATATATATATATATATATATATATATATATATATATATATATATATATATATATATAATAATCCAATCTTGTGATCTTTACCGGTCATTTAAAAAAAAGAAAAAGTGAACCCGCTTCCCCATCACATTTTATTGGGGTCGGGTCTAACAACTATCATCAATGATAGTACACCTCGGGAAAAGCAATATTTTAGTCAGCAATCAGTCTTTGCTCTACCTCATCCTAAAAACCATTCTTCTCACATTCCAAACATCAGATATCGCACTCGCAAAAAGATGGAGTTGGAGGTGAGAGTCGTCGGAGGAATCGAGACCTGTTTCGTATCGTTACCAGTGAGCTTAATTCAGACTCTCGAGTCCACCACCGCTTCCGGCTACCTTCCTCCCATTCTAGCCCTCGAACTTCGCTCTCCTCAAAACGCTAACCAACTCTGGCGTGTAGCTTGGTCCGGTGCCGCTTCTTCCCATCCCTTTCCTAGTTCTATTCAGGTTCACACACCTCAACTTCTCAATTTTTCCTAACGAATTTAACTCCTAACTGAAAATGTTCAATTTTTCTTTTAGTTTTGTGTAATTTATGTTGTTTGTTGTGTGGATGAAGATTGCAAAGCAATATGCCGAGTGTATTGGATTGTCGGATCGTACGGTGGTTCGAGTAATAGCACTATCTAATTTGTCTAAAGCTACTATGGTTACCATAGAGCCGGATACTGAAGATGATTGGGAAGTTTTGGAACTTAATGCTGAGCATGCCGAGCAGGCTATTTTAAAGCAGGTGCTTATAATTACTATGTGTTATTGATTGAGAATGTGTTGTTTCACTTGTATACAGTTTTTCCTTGTTGGTTTTTTTTAATAACCGTGGTGCCCGGGCCAGCTTGTGCGTACCTTGACTAATTCTTTGGTAGACCGGATACTTTGTCTACCAAGGCTTGGGCAGATGGAAGAAATCACCTAGTGGTTTTTAGCAAAGAAAAGTTCTTCCTCGTTCTTGTGTATCATATGTTTTAGTATTTACAGGTTTTCCTGTAGCTTTTGCTTATAAAAGGTTAAACTTTAAATGGGATGGATAAGAAACTACCAGGATATGATCTTTTTTGTGAACCTTATCGATCACCTTAATCGTGATATTAAAATTTCATAATGATGCGATGCATAAGACAAATGACATTAGTGTTTAAGCCAGGTTGTTTTCTAGCAAACTGCTTGTTCCCCTAAATAAAAGTTAAAAAAGAAATGACAATTACAGAGGGCATAACCACCACTAATGGGATTTGTTGTTGGGGCAGGCGGAGAGGTGTAGCTGCACAGTGATATGTTAATTTGTATACTTTCTCCATGTTGCTCCGCTGCTTTCTTGCTTTAGGGTGGCAGATTTACGTATTTGTTTTTGGCTGATACAATAATAAACCTCGATTCATACAGTTTTTAAGAAGGATTCAATTGAATTAATGCTGTGAACTATGGGCATTTCTCTTAGAAATGGGCAAAGGATAAGAGACGCTTATGGGTTTTGGTTAGCATAAGGCAAATTATGCCTTTCATTTCTAACTAGCTTAAAACAAATTTATGAAAGATCGACCTGTTTTGATGATGTGATTCTTAGCTCAACCCTGTGTTACCTGCGAAAAAAGAATCATACCTTGGTTGCTGTCTGTCATCCTTTCTCTTTGCTCTTGGGTTTTGGTTTATTGCTCAAAGTCCAGCTAGAAAGTACTAAAAGTTTTATTTAGAATAAGCATGAGCATCTTTAATGTTACTTGTAGGAGGGAATGCTTGAGATTGTTTCAGATCCTTCTTACCCTCTAGAATTGACTGTTTGTTAACACAAACGTAGTACTTGTGTTGATTGGAGTTGTAGTTACTACCTGGAGTAGTTGAGGTGAGCAAGTTGGCCAGAGCTGCACAGTTATTTAAAAAGCAACAAGATTAATCCCATTCCCGGAGAAAAAGGGGGAAGATACTCGTTTTAATTTTGTAAACATATCAAAAGACCTACTGAACTTGTGTCATAACATACTCTTTGCGTTTCACCCTAAATTCCACATTTCTCATCTGGGTCGTGCCAAATTAGTATCCAGTTTGATCATTTAGACCATATTACCACCTATTATACCCATTCTAAAGTTTTTCCTGGTTCCGTACTTTCAGTTCACTCCCCTAGTTAAATCAGAAAAGATAATCTATCACCTGGCCTATAAACCCACTTCTTGGAAGGTAATCCATGTTCAAGTTAGTATACTATTCTGTCTATAATTTTCTTTCAAGAACAGTGTAAAGTCAAACACAATATTTAACTCGAAGCCTTGGGAATGATAATGTTTTCTTGAAGTTGACCAATACTCAACCATTGTGTATTTTATGCAGGTTGGTATTGTCCATGACGCAATGCGATTTCCTTTGTGGCTGCATGGGCAAACAATTATCACATTCAAAGTTTTTTCAATCTTTCCGCTGACACCGGTAGGTAAGAGGATGTTAATTCCTTGGTTGATGTATGTGATTTATTGCCTATCATGCTCTATTTTTTGATAAGAACTTGGTTGCTAAACTTGAAAGCTTCCCCATTACTGGAATATAAAGTTTCTGAGGAAGATGCATGTTTTGGAGCTTAATGACTACTTTCAATCATGTATTCTCTGACAATGTTGCCTGTATCTTTGTATTACATACTAGAAAGAGAAGATAATTGCTGGTATCTGTTACCGGGGCCTTTCATTTACTAATACCATGGATTAAGGCATTTTTTTTTCTTCTAAAAATAACCGATAAATCCTCAAGGCTAGTGGAGCACATTTCAAAACTCGGTGGATAATGTGCTTGCCCCTCTACTAGGTTTTTGTCTATAGTAGGGTTTGAACACGTGACATGCACCTAACTCATACATCACAAGTTGCTCTCTCACCACTAGACCAAAGCCCTGAGGCACTATGGATTAAGGCTTCTTATTTTCATTTAATCAAGTACCATTTGTTTTATATCAAGGCTTCTATTTGCTCATTTAATCAAATATCAATCCTTCTACAAGGAGGGAAAGAAGATAATGATATATAACAATTTGATATATGTTGCATATTTGCAGTATGCTTGCTAGAGTTTTTACCTTTAGCCCCTCTCCCTTTTAGCGTCAGGTTTGTTTAAAAAAAAAATAAAAACTCAGGTTTGTGTCAAATGAGATCACAACAATAGTAGGACATATATAATGTTCTTTTCACATGCTTAATATGGTTTTTGAGAACTTCATAATCATGAAAAGCTGACTTGCCCGGTTGTTTTCAGTACAACTTGTACCAGGAACTGAAGTTGCTGTTGCTCCAAAAAGGCGAAAAAGAAATATTAGTTCAGGTGAGGATTCCATGATGCAAGATGATAAGATTTCGGTCTCAAAGGCACTATTGAGAGTCCAAGATACTGGTGATCAATGTATTCATAAATACGAGGCTGATGGAGTTGAGATGAGAGTGGTTTTGACCTCTGCTATCTTCATTCATCCAGAGACAGCCAGTATATACTCTTTTGAACCTCTTCAGACTGTGGTAATAATTCCCAGATTGCTTCCCAAAGAGACCAAGAAGAATCAGGAGACAGATAGCCGTAGATTGAAAAATAGTGCAACTTCAAAGGAAGTGAAAGTAGGGGGTGCACGTGACAAGCACGATATCCATCAAGCAATGGTTCATCTAATATTTTCAGAATCAGTGGCGAAAGGACATATAATGCTTCCTCAGTCTCTTCGGCTTTATTTGAGAGCGGAGTTACACTCATGTAGGTTTTTCTTTGCAGAACTAAATTGATGCACCAATTGCAAGAGAAGCTGGTGTTATCTAACAGTTCAATTTATTACTCATTATTCGGCTCAGACTTGTTGGTATTTTAGGAAGCAAGTTACTTATATTATCATTTCTTATTAATTTGTTTTTCATATACCATTTGAACTATTCTATTGTTTGCAAGATTTTTTCTGGTTTGTCACCCATACCTAAGTATGATCCAACTTCCATAGCAATTAAAAAAAGTATGATCCAACTTCCATTGGAAACAGAAAAATAGGGAACATCACATTCATATTTTCCATTGGTTCATTGATTGATAATTGTCCAACTTGCTAATAGCCACTCCTTAAAAACCCCTCCTGTCAGAAAAGCAACGGAAGAACCTCAAAAGAATTGGACATGTTACCTGACTAAAATGTTTCTCCTATCATGTCCAGGATTCTATCAAGAATAAATTGGTTTGGTTGCAATTATTTCACCTTTGTTTTCTTACTGTAGCTCTGAAAAATTACTTTGTTTCCAGGTGTTTATGCGAAGAGATTCAATGTCAAATTGAAGAAAGAGATTCCTTTAGTTTCGCTTTCACCTTGTGAATTCAAGATACTCCCAGAGAGTGGGGTTTCTGAAGAAAATAATGCTGAAGTTTTGGGTAACAAAAAGAATAATAAAATAATAACAACACTTCTCAGAACCAATTCAGACATTGAGATGGGTACTATTGACTGGTCAACCCATGAGAAAATTGCCACAGCCTTTTCTTCTGAATCTAGCAAGGAAGACAAAGAAACGAGCGTCAAGTCTGATATCAAAAAGGGCATTGCAGCTCTTTTGCGCAGATGGTGTCTTGCACAACTACATGCTGTCACGCTAAAGGCTGGAGTGGAAGTTAAATCATTGATTTTAGGAAACACAACTTTGCTTCACTTCAAAGTGAAAGATGACAGATCCATAAAACATGGTGTCCAAACAATGAATGGTGGAGAAGCAGCACTAGATGTCGTGTATGTGTTGTCAATTTCTGATGAATCAATACGTGATGAAAAGATTGATGCATATGAAGTTGCATTTGATGAAGGAAGCAAGTTAACTACTACTCCCGAAAGCTTAGAACCTTGGCTTGGAAAGCTTCAACTGGGCAATGGTCTCTCCATTAGGACTGTCAGGGAGAAATGCTTTGCTAAAAGCACCAGTCTTACAATTTCTTCATTAGACTGGATGGGAATGGCTGCATCTGATGTGATCAATAGTAGGTATTTCCTCGTTTGATTAGTGTTAAATCATCTAAATGTCTGAATGGAACTCTAAATGCATTGAGATTTATAGGAGCTGTATAATTGCAAATTTTCTACCCTTCTTTAAGGACATCTATTTGTCTTTTACTGTGTAAATGAAGATATATTCCAACAGTAACTTTTTAGTAAAATTGTATGAGAAAGTTATGCTTATTTCCGAAATGCAACATGCCGAATCGCCTTAGTACATATTGAAAAAAAGTTTCTATTATAGGTAAGTAGGGCTTGATAAGCCAGAGTATGTTTGTGTAAGAGTAAGGAACAGCACACAAAGGGAAAAAGGAAGGGATAAATAGAGTATTGAAGGGATTGATGACGTGAATAATTTGGAAAGGAAAGAGGTAGGCATATGAAGAAAGGGAAGCAGTGTATACCACTAGTTGACCTGGAAAAAGAAATTTTGGGGTGGTGAAAGACACTTTCTTCTGTCCAGGCGTTGGGACTTTGGTGATAAAGTTGCTTTCATGTGAGATGGAGAGGTAGAGAGCTTTCTAACTATTTCCACATTAGCAGATGGCTGTCACGTACTATGTATGATAAAAGATGGTTTGGGTCGTTGAGTACTGGAATAAGTATTTAAGCTGCAAAATTTTCCAAATGGGAGAGCATGAAGTGCCAAATGCTGGAGGAATACAAGAATGCAAAGTGCAGTTTATGGTACTTCTTTGTTTTCTGATACTTTTAGGCTTTTAGCAATCTCAGTTTTCAAAATCCCATTCTTATTAGTTGATGGAGAAATAAATCCACATAATAATAACCAAGATGCGGTGGGTGGGTAAAGAGATGGAGTAATACTTTCTGCAATTTGAACTGCCAGTGCTAAGTTATCAAATCCATTGACAATTTGACATCAGTGAAGATCTTGAAAGGTTTCAGCTTTAAGTGAAAAGATTGTGAACCATGTTTGTGTTATGTAAGTCTGCAGTATGTCAAAGAGTTGTGCATGCATTTATTTCTTGTTGTCTGCCAAGCTAATATTGTGACTGGTGAATTTTTTTTGTAATCAGTTAAGTACTATTTTTCCCCCCTTGGAATAGAGGAAAATTTCCAAGGGAAAAAAATAGTATTTAACTGATTAAAAAAAAAATTCATCACTTGCATATTCATTTTTTCCCCAGTTACATACTATTTTTTTCCCTTTGGCTGAATGCTATCATCACTTGCAGGGTTGTTAGTTCTGTTATCTTCAGCGTCTTGGATGTTGTCCAGTGCTTATGATTTTCCGCTGCCAGGACATATTCTAATCCATGGGCCTTCCGTGAGTTCCCCTTTTCCAGTTCCTTTTTGTGTGTATGTGCTGAATATTTGGATGTTGAAATCTCTGGAGAAGCTTGAAAGTGACTGGATGATTTACAAGCTACCTTTATGGTGTGTCCTTTTCGTTTTGTGTTTTCCCCTCTCTCTGCTGGTGTAATGTTTGATTCCTTGAGAGATGGAATAGTGTAGGAAATATTAAGCAATTTGTCTCTCCTTTCATGCTTTCCAAGTCAAATGGAAAAGAAAAGAACTGAAAGGTCATCATAATAAAAAGACTAACCTAGTGAAAAGGAAGAAGAACGAGCTGTACTTACTTCCCATATTGTTTGACTTGCTTTGATTGTCTAGAGCGTTCTTCCAATGGTCCCGGATTAACTTGGTCCCTGCAATTTTTGGACCATTAGATATGCGAAGCCTACTAGATATAAAGTAGCCCACAATGCAGGGACCGTGCAAGTATCTTGGTGCTATATGAGTAGAGTTGGCTTATTTCAGAGGACAATTCATGCTTATGTCTTCTTATATTTCTTTGACGAGAACTTATAGATTTAGGAAGAAGCCAGAAAAAAAAGAAAAACCAAAGGAAGAAAAATTACCAACCACAAAAGGCTAGAATCTTAGGATGGAAGGAACTTGAATGGCTTCCACTCTCTTGAGGAAGCTGAATGAGTCTAAACACTCATATCTGATATCTGGCTCCATGAGATGGAAAGATGCAAGAGTTGGACCATAGCATCTCAGAGATGGCAGATGTTCCTTGGTGTTTTCAATGTAAAATAGTGATGCAAAGCAGCTTAAAGGAAGCTATTATATGCTGGATGAAAAGGATTGGGAAAAGACAACATAAAGCCATACAACTGAGAAATTCCACCTTGTATTTTACAGGTGATTTGGAATGGAAAAATCACTGGTGTTTTGAGCACGAAGAAGTTGCAACACATGTATACAACATAGATACACTCCGGTGTTTTGTGTGACAAGAAGGTGCCGCCAAAACCTAAATGTAAGTTCTACAGAGTGGTGGTCAAATCGACTATGTTGTATGGGGTTGAGTGTTGGCCAGTCAAGAGCTCTCATGTCTAGAAGATGAAGGTAGTAGAGATGAGAATGTTGAGATGGATGTGCAGGCACACCATGTTAGATAGGATTAGGAATGAAATTATTTGGGGCAAGGTGGGTGTGGCCCCTATTGAGGACAAGATGCGGGAAGCGATGCTTAGATGATTTGGACATGTGAGGAGGAGAAGCACAGATGCCCCGATAAGGAGGTGCAAGAGGTTGACATTGGAGGGCCTAAGGGGAGGTAGAGGTAGGCCGAAGAAGAATTGGGGTGAGGTGATTAAGCAAGACATGACGCAACTATAGCTGACCGAGGACATGACCCTTATAGGAAGGTGTGGAGGTCGAGGATTAGGGTAGTAGGTTAGGTAGTCTAGATTGTTCATACCGGTAGTATTAGTACGTACTCTCGCATTCTGTTGGTTTTAGGTTTCTATGACTACCCGTCCCTTCTTTCATTTTGGGTCATCTTGTTGTTATTAATGCTGTTTTTACATGGCTTCTTGGTGTTGTCCCTTCTTGTTTTTCTTTTTATTAATATGGTACTTATGCTTTCCTGAGCTGAGAGTCTATTGGAAACAACCTCTCTTCTCCACAAGGTAGGGGTAAGGTTTGCGTACGCACTACCCTTTCCAGACTCCACGATGTGGGATTATATTGGGTATGTTGTTGTTGCTGTTCACACTCTTCATAGAAGAAACTACATATATCTTTTTGTAACAACGCTCTTTGCTCAGTGCGTTCCAAGTTGATGAATAAAATTCTTATTACTTCCCAGAAACAAAATGCTATAATTTTGAGACTCAGTTTCGAGGAAACCATGGTGATAGTAAATCAATTTTGGTTTTAGATATAGACACTTGGTTCATTTATTTAGAGACAAACAAGTTTATATGTTGTAGAAGACTTTACGAGCCTTACTGAAAGAAGGGAAGAAACTGTTGGTATAATGATTTGCGTCTCTTCTGATTTGATTTATCAAAGGGTTTTAATCTACTTGAGAGCTTGGTCTATTCATCCAATTTGGATTTAGTTGTTTTTTGGCATGAATACGGTTGTTAATTAGGCTTTTAACTCCTTGTTTGGCCTTTCAATCTTAAAGGATGAGCCCAAGTATCAAAATGCAAAAGTTATTAATGGCATCTTTTGTCCTGTAAAGGTAGTTTGCAACTGTTCATTGAGGTATAATCGTTTGTATATCATCCTTGCTGATGCACACTGTCTACAAAAGTTATGAAAAAGGATGTGCGGTAAGGAAGCATACAGTCACAAGGTGCTGAGCTACCTTTAATAGTAATGGTATCCTCTAGTGGTGAGCACCCTCCACTTCCAACCAAGAGGTTGTGAGTTCGAGTACCCCAAGAGCAAGGTGGGGAGTTCTTGGAGGGAGGGAGCCGAGGGTCTATCGGAAACAGCCTCTCTACCCCAGGGTAGGGGTAAGGTCTGCGTACACACTACCCTCCCCAGACCCCACTAGTGGGATTATACTGGGTTATTGTTGTTGTTGGTATCTTTTAGGATGTGTCCTGGAATTTATGGATCTAAACAGAATGATTGTGTAGAAATCCAATCTGTGTAAAATGTGGGACGTAAGTTGATAAGTGTAACTCTATGTCTCTATCTCTATTATTTATCTAGGTTAGTTGATTTAGTATGATTTTGACCTTGACTAATGTGAATCATACAATATTATTGCAAACTGTTGAATGAACCCCAATTTGAACATTTCTTCTGTTTTTAGGGTTCCGGGAAAACACTATTAGCTACAGTAGCTGCTAAATTCGCTGAAGAAAGTGAGGACATCTTGGCCCATATGTAAGGATTTGTTTGGCCAATCCCACCAAACCTTTGTTTTCTGTTGGAAATCATCTTAACTCCATTTTGAAGCTTCAGCTTGAACATTCGTGATTCTGTACCAAGGGATGTAATCTGACTCTTGTTTCTTTCTGCAGAATTTTTTTATCTTGTTCTAAGCTTGCTTTGGAAAAGCCTTCAACCATTCATCAAACTTTGCTTAGCTATGTTGCTGATGCGTTGGATCATGCACCTTCTGTTGTGGTATTTGATGATCTTGATAGCATTATTGCAGCCTCCTCTGAGTCTGATGCTTCTCAACCTTCTTCCTCATCAGCAGTGCTTGCAGAAAACTTTGCTGATATTATGGATGAATATGAGGTGAGACTTGCCGTTAGAGCTTTAAAGGAGCTAGTTTAATATTTATCCAAGGCTTGATTTGTGTTCAATGGTGTTTGAGTCTAAACGAGCTGTATATTGGAACCTCCATGGCCAGCTTGATTTCTGTTCTCGTCTTAGGATCTGCGCTAACTCAGTTTCTCTTTCCCATAAAATGACGGAAGGTTATTTGCTTCTGAGTGAGGTAGAAATAACACAACTGATGAGAACATTAAGAGGTCGTGTGGTAGAGTGCATTAGAAAAAAATAGTGCATGCATTAGCTTTGTGTATTAGTAATACCTTGTTTGGTACACTTTTTCAACCTATGTACAACTAATACAAGCATTAGTTACACACCCTATTTGATTTTATCCTATGTATAGCTAATACATAGCAAACCATGGTATTAGCAATACCAAGGTTATTAATGCATGCATAAGCTTAGTTAACGACAAAATTGCCCCTTCAAATTTTATGCTTGATTAAAATTCATTCTACCTGTTTTTTATTAATGTAAATAAGATACAGGTTGGCAAATTTGCTTTTTCTAATTTTTTTTCCACCCCGTTTTCTAATATTAAATTCTTTCAATTAATCATCCCTTCTATTAAAATATCATATTTAATAAATAAATAAAAAGCTAAAAAGCAATTCTTTTTTTAGAAAGTAAAGTACATTTCTCTACAATCGCGAGATTCTTCCTCTTCCTCTCTTGTGAGGCCAATTGCTCCATGGACACACCGTCTTGGATCAGCAATTGCACAAACTGTATAACAACAACAAACCTAGTATAATCTCATAAGTGGGGTCTATGGAGGGTAGTGTGTACATAGACCTTACCCTTGCCTTGAGGGTAGAGAGGCTGTTTCCGATAGACCCTCGACTCAAGGAAAGATGTAATTTTTAATACACCAAAACAAACAGTCGATATTAAATAATCTCAGCATAACTAATGCATGCATAACTAATACCTGCATAACTAATACCAGCATTACTAATACACTCTATTCTGCTCTATGCTTATACACTCTACCAAACGACCCCTAAGGATTCTGACACAGTGGAATTCACGCGCCTTCCCTATTTTAACTAAGGTGCGACTTTGCTGCCTTCCCATATTATTTTTTCATGAATTTAAACAAACCTAGAAATTTTCATACTCTTCTAGTCGGTGGAATAGTAGAGGTGCGAGTAAGCTCACATTACCGGTATTAAAAGAAATCTCTTTCATGCTTGGAGAATACGGTGAAATGCTGGAACAATGTAGGAGGTAATGTAAGGCAAAGAAGTGGTGGAAATCTAGCCCTGCTTGCATATGGGGGACTGTGTGAACAGAGAGAAATGCAAGATGTTTTAAAGATATCAGCAGTCCTATACATAGAATTCAGTCAAACTGTATTTTTGTCGTTGTACTCCTGTTGCAAAGAAAATTATGTAGAGGATGCTGAATCTTTACTTGATTTGCTAGGATCACTGTAAAGAATTATAAGTAGTTCTTGTAAGATGAACAAGACTCTGTTTAATTGAAATGTAAATAGAGTGGTCAGCATTTCCTTAATGCTGATGAATATCTGTTACCATTTTCAAAAAAAAAAAAAAAGATTATGGTAAGTGTCCTTAGCCAAGGGCGTTCAAGGTTTGCAATATTATTTGCAACTTCTCTGAGGTCTTGGACTCTTGGGTGATTCATCACAGAGCCTTTTAACTGATAACGCTGTTTCTGTATGTTAAACAGGAAAAGCGGAGGAACACGTGTGGGATTGGCCCAATTGCATTTATTGCTTGCGCACAGTCTCTGACTAATTTACCACAGGGCTTGACCTCTTCTGGTTAGTCCATCATCTTTCAGGGGGAAATCAGTTTTATTATTTGTGACAGTAACTGTCTTCCTCTATCTTCAGTACCACTATACTTTATTCTTAATCCTAATGTTTGGTTTTTATTATGGTCAGGGAGATTTGACTTTCATGTTAAATTGCATGCACCTGCTACCACAGAGCGTGGTGCCTTGCTAAAACATATAATTCTGAAGCGTTCTTTGCAGTGTTCGGATGATATCTTGCTGGATATAGCGTCCAAGTGCGATGGATATGATGCATATGATCTGGTACTTAATTCAGCCCTAAGCTTGGCTAATAACTGGCTAAAACACTTTTATATATGAATGCTTGCTGCTATCTCAGCCGCGTATGAATAGCTTTTAGCTTGATCTGGAATGAGTAAATCTATCTCTTCCTGCTCTCCCTTCCAGCTAAACATCAACATTCTTTCCTGATGGTCCCTACCAAAGCAAAATGTTGTTGGGTACAATGTTTCCCAATAGTAAATTGAAAGGCGTACTCAGTTGATGTGGTGTCACCTATCTTCTGAACTATTTTCCCTGATTAATTAAGTTGGTTAAGATTGATATTGGGAAAAATAAACGTCGCTTACAGGTGACATTACGTTCAGGAGAATTGTTAATTTTATCTTAGATGTTCAAACTCCAAACATCCTGCCTTCTGCAAACAACAACAACAAAAAACCCAGTGTAATCCCACAAGTGGGGTCTGGGGAGAGTAGTGTATACGCAACCTTACCCCTACCTTGAGAAAGTAAAGAGGCTGTTTCCGATCCTGCCTTCTGCAAACAGAGAACTAAAAAGATATTCTCATTTTACTTTTGAAAATACTGACCATGTACATAACATCAACTGTAACTTTAAGGAATGTTGAAGACATAATAATATAAATATTGGGAAAAATAATTAAGTTGGTTAAGATTGATATTGGGAAAAATAAACGTCGCTTACAGGTGACATTACGTTCAGGAGAATTGTTAATTTTATCTTAGATGTTCAAACTCCAAACATCCTGCCTTCTGCAAACAACAACAACAACAAACCCAGTGTAATCCCACAAGTGGGGTCTGGGGAGAGTAGTGTATACGCAACCTTACCCCTACCTTGAGAAAGTAAAGAGGCTGTTTCCGATCCTGCCTTCTGCAAACAGAGAACTAAAAAGATATTCTCATTTTACTTTTGAAAATACTGACCATGTACATAACATCAACTGTAACTTTAAGGAATGTTGAAGACATAATAATATAAATAAACATATGCTCTCTCTAACAGTTTAAGCTTTTAGAAGAGATGGTCACACACTTCAACATAGTATACGAGCAGACAAGAAGTCGTGAGTTCGAGTCTTACTGCCACCAACTATAAAAAAGAATGTCCACATGCTTAGGCTCATAAAAAAGAATCAAGCCCGCACGTAAGTGAGCGTGTTGAAGACATAATTAAGTAAATAAAAGTGTGATCTCTCTTACAATTTAAGTTTTTAGATGAGATGGCCATACACTTCAACAAGGAATAAATGAGCTTCAGAGTAGAACTAGGAGCTAGTTTTTTTCCAAAGAGAACACTTCATTTGGTCCTTTGATAAAACAACTTCCTCTTTATTTAGGAATGTGCGGCTATCTAATTGAGAGATGGCTAGTACTAGACAACTTAGGTTCTGTCTGTGCAGGAAAAATTGGAACAAGAAATTTCTCGAGTAGAATGATGAACTTGTGAGCCCACTATTATCATGCATTTTACTGCTTATCTTTTGTTTAGTTGGGACTAGGGGTGGCAAACGGTCGGGTTGGGTCGGATATGTGTGGGTCAAAAACTGATAATGCAAAAAACGGATAAAATATCCGACCTGACTGATATTTAATACGGATAGAAAATGGGTTAACTGGCAGATAATATGGATATCCATATTATCCATAGCTTCTTGAAGATGATCATTTTTGGGAGAACTCCTAGTTTCCCAAACTTGTGGAACCCCCAATTTGAGTCTTTGCAAATGTAAAAGTTAAACCCATTGTTTTATCCATTTTGCTACCACCAGTTAGGACGTACCACTCCATTAACGTGGTTGAGCCCAAAAAATCCATCTCAATTTTGGGGGATCACGAAGTAGCTGACTCTTTCTGCAAAACTTAATTGACTCTTACTACAGAAAGTACTTTAGATTCATAATCGTCTATGATTTTTTAATTTTATTTTTGGAGAAAGAAGTGCAGCATAGATGTGATTGTTTTCACTGAACTGTACAACTGGAAAAGGGGGGGGGGGGGGTTGGAGAAGGGGAGAAAAGAAAACAAGCAGACCTGTATCTTTCTTAAACTCAAGAAGTCACCCTGTGAATTCTCTAGGAGACATCCACAAACCAGAGTTTTTATGAGATGTAACTTGCTTTTCATACTATGAGTACCCTATAGTAGGTTTTATCACTTTTTCTTCACTTCGTAAATGATTAATAACAAGGTTCAATTTCTATACCTCCTCGAATGCACTCCTGTGCTATACATTCAATAAGTACACAGCCTGCATTTTGCCAGATGTAGATGATGACTATTTGAGTATTCCAAAGGATTCTATATATTGGCCACCTTGTACAGAGAGTCTAATTATATTCCTACACATGTATCTGCATCTAGTGGTGCTTAACTTACAGCTGACTGCTGATGCCACAGGACCATTTGCTCCAACCATGGTGGGCAGGATTATTCGACACATGGCTTGTATGCTGTAGCAGGGTGCCCCATAGGTTGTTCGAGTTGTGAGTAAACCTACTGTTATAAAAAGGAGACGACTTAACAAAAACATGTGAATAAACATCTCACATTTTAGCCAAAGTAAAGACAAAGTAAATAATCTACATTGATTTTAGCAAATTAAGTGAATAAAAGAAATTAATAGAATTGTACTTTAGCAAAGTCGAAAAATAAGATTAAAACTACTTGTGGAAAGTTGTTAAATACTTTAACAAGAATCTGTTAAAATTGGTGAAAATTTACCCATTGAATCTGTATTATCCGAAGCAGTAAAATATATAAAGGTTGCTATGCAAGAATGAATTATTATGTGATCAGTGAACTATTTCCTTTTTGTGAGTAGTCTAACAATTGGTCCACACATGTTCATATTTCGTTATATCATGTACGAACATTTTGTTTTTTTCCTTATATTCCTACTCATTGTCGGATAGAGAATCAGTACAACTGCGATAGAGAATAGGTACAATTGCCCCTCTCTATCCTACTGTCTAAACAGCAATAAGCATCTGGTAGAAAGTTTTGTGGGCGAGCATTTCAACTTGAAAATGGCGATCAGAAAGAAGTATTTAGACATTTATTTTTGGTTTAACCATCCCATATCGGGAGCCCACTGTATCCGGCGGTAGAAAGGCCACTATGTGGTGTTTAAGTGCTCCGTACCAAAAGGGACTCCGTTTCCAGGGTTCAATGCCAAGACCTCCTCTGGTAAGGATGGAGGAACCTTTACAATTTCATCACGTCCTTTGGTAGTGAAGTATTTGTATTTCATAGACTGTATAATAGCTGCTGAACAGAAAACTTTAATATTGTCCATTTCTTAGTTGTATCATATATCTAGATGATTAATGTCCTACAATTGTGTTAAGGATGGAGGAATCTTTACCTTCACCACACCCCTTGGGTGGTGAAGTATTTGTACTTCATAGACTGTAAAGTAGCTGCCAAACAGAAAGCTTTAATATTGTCCATTTTTTAGTTGTATCATATATCTCGATGATTAATGTTCTAAAGTTGTATTTCTTTGAAGTCGTCAGTTGAAAATATAATTTTCGTATGAAACTTTGTTATTTGTGTTCTGGTCATAAGTTGATGGAGTTTCTGATTTTCTTTCTTTAGCTGCCAGAGGAACACTTGCATTTATGCTGGGTTTCATTTTATTTCAGGAAATACTGGTTGATAGGTCTGTTCATGCTGCAACTGGCCGCTTTTTTACTAGTGATTTGGGTGTTGGAAGACAGGAAAAACCTCTTTTACTTAAGGATGATTTCCTGCATGCCATGCATGAGTTTGTTCCAGTGGCAATGCGTGACATTACTAAACCGGCTGCTGATGGTGGTCGGTCTGGTTGGGAGGATGTTGGAGGTCTTAATGACATCCGGAATGCTATTATAGAGGTAAATGTTTATTTTCTGCTTTTTGGGGTTGTATATCCTTTACTGCTACACTAATTAATGTTTTAGTTGTTCATTGGATGAGACATTGATGTAAATTTTAAACAAGCAATTATTTATTTTATGTCTATGCGTCGGCTCATGATTTCTGTTCCCCTTTTATGTTTTCCTCTGCTTGTATGGAACATGCAAAGTAGATCGTGCACCTGTCGTCTGACCTGTTGGTCCTAAGCAATGTCTTGCGCGAAGCGACCCACTTAGAAAAAGCTTCCCTTTATGTCAGGGGAGCACTAAAAATGCAACTTCGATAGGATGCAGATTTGCATTATCAACATTCATTTGGCACATGGAGGTTAATTTGATCCTCCTTTTTCTTTCAAAACTTTGGGTTCTAATAAATACTTTGTATAATCTTTTAATTATTGAGTTAAAAATTGCCCCCACTGAAGGTGTGGATATGGCAATTTTAAATTATATGCTGGATATGAGAGAGAAAGGAAGTGGACTTCAAATTTTTTACAAAGTCATTTTGTTTCTAATATGATGAGAGAGAAACCTGAAGGTAAAAGCTTTTTTGCCCTTGGACCCATGATTTATACTCCATATTTTATTTCTTTTGAACATTTTAGACTCACCTTCCAACAATCAGAAGAAATGTGATCAATCCATTCAGCATTTTATCAATATAAATTATTCTTTCACATTTGCACTGTTTTCTTCTATTCTTTTTCCATCTCTCCTTTCCATAACAATTAAGAAACTTGCGGATGGCAACATCTATATTGGCTTTCCTGCATGATTAACGATGCTTTTGTAAGGTAAATAAGTTTATTAATATTGGGAAAAGCTCCCATATACAAGAGGTATACGGAAAAGTGGTGACTCTATATCAAAACATAATTCTCTACAATAGACACTCGGTCATCTATACAAATAGGAATCTCATGGGTGCTCTAAAAGCAATCAAAGACATGAGGCTACTCCTCAAATATACAAAATCATTTTCAATATTCCTCAAATGTATAAAATCATTTTCAATCTCCTCAAAGGCTCTCCCATGTCTCTACCTCCGTACAACCCACATTAGACCTAAGGAGGCAACTTCTCATGCCATTGGTCTTCTTTTCCCTCTGGTTGAATGATTATAGTTTGCCTATATTATTGCGTTGGCTTCAATAAAGGCAGGCAATAATTATTACTCATGTAGTGGGATAGAAACATCAACTACTAATTGGCTTGTCAGCTTGTCAGAGAGATGGAATACCAGACACTCTAGAATAACTTTAGCTTGCACTTCTTTCTTTGTTTCATGAGCTTGTTGGGGGTTCTTTTCTTTTTGTCTTGTTTCGTTATGTAACTTAGTTACTCATCTTCTATGTCCAAGTATGCTATCATTCAGCAAATATGGATGAACATCCTTGATAGTGAATGATGATAAATGGTTATAAACCCCTTTTAAGTAGTATGGGTGTTAAGCTAAACAAAAATCATGTTCTAGGGTTTGCATGTGCTTTACTTGAAGGTTCTCTTTTATATTTCATATCAACTTTAGCTTGGATCAATTAGTTCAGCATATCAAGTTCCTGTTTTTGCTGCTGTCAGATGATTGAATTGCCATCCAAATTTCCAAATATATTTGCACAAGCTCCTCTAAGGATGCGGTCCAATGTTCTGTTGTATGGCCCCCCTGGTTGTGGCAAAACACACATTGTTGGTGCTGCAGCTGCTGCATGCTCACTAAGATTTATCTCAGTCAAAGGTCCTGAGCTGCTGAATAAATACATTGGTGCTTCTGAGCAAGCTGTAAGAGAATTTACAACTTTTCCACTTCCCCTAGTACATATTGTTATTATGATGATGCCAAACACCCTCCCCGCTACTACTGCAACAAATTCTTTTGCGGGAACCGAAACAAGAGCTTGAACAGGAGCTGCTTTCGAGGCAGTGGCTTTTTAAAAAAAAAAAAGGAAGAAGGGAAAAATCAATAAATAAATTAAACATCAAGACAGAATTTGGATTATCAATCTTCTCGGGTTCAACTTTTGCTCTCATGTCTCATCCCAACCCACCTCCCAGAAGGTTGGTTGCTTAAGTTCAAGATAAGGTCAAACTGGACAAGTAAAACTTGTTTTCCTAATCATGGCCACAATAACTTGAACTTAAGTTTTCATATAATAGATTGGTCAAAGTCTTAAAAATGTTCTGAAAATCTAATAGCTATCTGAAGACCAAATTGTCAACCCCCTACATCCTAGCATCTAGCTTTTCTTGGAGCTTTTGGATTGTTCATGCTAATTATTTTGTTTTAGGTACGAGATATATTCTCAAAAGCAGCTGCAGCAGCACCATGCCTTCTATTTTTTGATGAATTTGATTCTATCGCGCCAAAGAGAGGGCATGACAACACTGGTGTTACTGATAGAGTTGTTAATCAGGTTATTTCTTGTCCATATCTTTTGTTGTTTCCATCCTCTTTTTACCTTGCATAATTTTCATTTTTGTTCAATTAATGCAGTTTCTTACTGAATTGGATGGTGTTGAAGTGTTAACGGGTGTATTTGTATTTGCTGCTACAAGGTTAGCGTCTAACAGGATGGGCTTGGTTTACTATTGCTTTCAAGTTTTTGCCTTCACTTGAATATGTGGTACCCGTATTTCATCTGTTGGCACGTTTGTCGGTTCTTGGCCTAATCAGTGATTGAGCATATATGCAGCCTTGTTATTTTGTTGAGTTTTGTACTACTAGATAGACATTAATGCAGGTTGAAACAGACGCACAGAAATGCACGGGATGGAGAGTGCATCAGTTAGTTTCCAGATTTATTGCCATTGAAGTCTCAAACCGTTCAGTGAGTTTTCCTTAATTGCTAGGTTGTAAATTGTTACACTAAGAGATGGACCACTTCCAGAGGGGAATTTATAGAACAGAGGCATTCTTTAATCTTTTCTCTTCAATCTTTTGCAGGGACTAGTCATTGGGGAAAAAAAAATTCTTTAGGTCAGAGATTAATAGAATCAATTTAGAAAATTTTTTCTGATACTCTCTACTCTCTAAAAGCTAATGGTGCCTCACATAATAATAAGGGGAAAAAAAGGCCAGAAACAACTGCTTGAAAGAACTTGGTTAATATATTTAGTTATTGTCTGTCTGTTGAACATCTTTGTTGAGGAGATTATGAAGAACAAGGGGTCGTATCAAGCTTAGGTGGTCCAAAAGTGTGTAATGCTTTAAAGATCAAGCTAGAGTCTTCCAACTTGGTATCCCTATTTACCATGTTGAGGTTATCGGTTCTGGGCAATCTCATGCGTGTCACTGAAATGGCAAAATACACACGGATATATTTGAATAGGTGTGTACGTGAGTGCTCGAGCACAGGCGAAGACATCTAAAATATTCTATAGATCAGCAGCAGCTTTCTCTTTGACTAAATCCTTTTACTTGACCTATAGTTATTTATCTAATAAAATTTGTCTTCCTTTTACTTGTAAAAAGAAACTAATAACATCTGTCCTCCTTTTAGTTGTGGAATAGGTGATCGGGGGTTGGCAGCGTTATCTCTGTGGCATACAAATTGGCATGCCTGCACCCCTTGCCTTATGAGTCTTTGAGAGTGAATACTACATGCAACTCATTCTACTTTAGACCATGGTATTTGTATAGACCTAATGAAATGCCTGTGAGAATATCTCTACTGGAAAGTAATTTTAGCTCATGAATATTTTCCCTTTTTGACCTAATGACATTTAGCTTTAAAGGTACATCAAGTACCTGTGTCTGAATGATGGAATTGAATTCATCACTACATTGTTATGTGGTATTCTTTTATGGAATAGTTAACAGCCGGTGATAAAACTTGTAGCCTAACATTCCATACCCCTGTACTGTTAAGGTTGTCTAATCATGATATACTTCTGCATTTTACTGAATACTTGATCCTTTATGAAGAACAAGAATTCATTAGCCTTCTTTTCTGTGGAAGAATACCATGATGCAATTTCTCTGATCAAGTTTGACCTTTCTTGTCTTCATTTTTAAGCAGTAGACCGGACTTGCTTGATGCTGCACTTTTACGACCTGGAAGGCTGGATCGCCTTCTCTTCTGCGATTTTCCTTCCCAGCGTGAGAGGTTGGAGATTCTTTCTGTTCTATCGAGAAAAGTAAGTCTTATTCTGATTGGGGCACTTCTTTCAATCAATCTCAAAGAGATGTTATATTATGTGGATAATGAGCAGGAGGTGTGGGATGTCTTTCCAGATTAGTTTATGCCTCTTCCCCATTCAACTACATGGTAATGGGGCTTGACTTGATTGGATTTACTCATATTTGCCTCAATTAGGAATAACCTGACAGTACAAATGGATCTTACGAAGGAAAGATCTCATTTGTTTCATTCGGGGCAAAGGAATGTAGAATACTTAGTACAATATTGGGTAACTATTAGGTTATGCTAAAAGTTAGGTTTCCCAAGGTCACCGATTTCCATGTTCTTCCGATTTAGACTCAGGCTTCCTTGGAATTAGATTGAAAGGTCTTTAACAGTCTTGGTCTATGTTGTGCGGATTTTCCAAATATGTTGTCGTACCCGTGTCAGATCCTCCATAAATGCACTGATTTTGGAAGACCTGACACGCACTGGTGACATATTTGGAGAGCCCGAGTAACATAGGTCTCGGTTCCTTCTTGTCTTTGCAAAGTGACAATATAACGGCGAAGTGTTTGTTAAATCATTTTAAAGAAATGGTAGGAGGGAAACGTGATCATTCCTATGAGTAAAATTTGGGAGGGATCAAGACAATAACAACATATCCAGTATTATCCAACTGTGGGGTGTGGGGAGGGTAATGTGTACGTAGACCTTACCCCCTACCTTGTGAGGATAGAAAGTCTGTTTCCAATAGACGCTCGGATCAGGAAAGTATAAGCACCACATTAATGAAAATATAGACAAGAAGGGACAGCACCAAAAAGCAATATAAAAGCAGAATAAAAACAACAATATAGTAAGGTGATCAACAATGAAAGAAAACAATGGTTAGTCTTAAAAACCTACTACCAACAGAAAGCGAGACTGTGTGCCAATACTACTGTTATGAACACTCTAGACTACTTACCATACTACCCTAATCCTCGACCTCTCTACCTTCCTATCAAGGGTCATGTCCTCGGTCAGCTGAAGCTGCGCCATGTCTTGCCTAATCACCTCTCCCCACCTCTTCTTTGGCTTACCTCTACCTCTCCGTAGGCCCTCCAATGTCAACCTCTCACACCTCCCCACCGGGGCGTCTGTGCTCCTGCTCCTCACATGACCAAACCACCAAAGCCGCGCTTCCCGCATCTTGTCCTCAATAGGGGCCACGCCCACCTTGTCGTGAATAACCTCGTTCCTAATCCTATCTAACCTGGTGCGCCCGCACATCCATCTCAACATGCTCATCTCTGCTACCTTCATCTTATGGACATGAGCGATTTTGACTGGTCAACAGTCAGCCCCATACAACATAGTCGGTCTGACTACCACTCTGTAGAACTTACTTTTAAGTTTCGGTGGCACCTTCTTGTCACACAAAATACCGGAAGCGAGTCTCCATTTCATCCATCCCGTCCCAATTCGATGTGTGATATCTTCATCAATCTCCCCATCCCTCTGAATAATAGAACCAAGATATTTAAAACTTCCTCTCCTAGGGATGACCTGCGAGTCCAACCTCACCTCCCCTTCCCCTCCCTGAGTCTCACCACTGAACTTACACTCCAAGTATTCTGTCTTGGTCCTGCTCAACTTGAAACCTTTAGACTCCACGGTCTGCCTCCGTACCTCTAACCAGTAAAGCTTTTGCTTTGACGATGGTCCGTATATTAAATTTTTAAGTATACTTTTATTTGAATGAAGACAGTAACTGATTTACTTGCTTAAATGCAGTTACCATTTGAAAGTGATGTCGATTTGGATGGCGTAGCTCGTTTGACAGAAGGGTTCAGTGGAGCTGACCTCCAAGCACTTCTCTCTGATGCACAGCTTGAGGCTGTCCATGATCTTCTAGATAGTGAAAATGTCGGCAAGCCTGAGAAGAAGCCAATCATCTCTGATGCTCTCCTGAAATCTATTGCATCCAAGGCAAAACCATCTGTTTCTGATGCTGAAAAGCAGCGATTATATGACATCTACAGTCAGTTTTTGGATGCAAAAAGATCAGTGGCTGCACAGGTGCGGTTTTCTTTGCTTAAAGCTGGACTGGGAGATGATTTACCTCCCTATATAGCTTGCTAGTATGATAACCTTTTCTATTGTTTGGTATAGCTAACCTCCATTCAACCATGTTTATTTACAGTCAAGAGAAGCAAAAGGAAAAAGAGCAACCCTCGCTTAACGATTGACTGCTACTCGAGCTCTATGTGCAAGAGCTTGCTAAAGACACACTAGTGACTAGCCTGATCACTTGCAGTAGCTGCATTTTGGGTGGAGTTTGTAATGACACCATCCCTTTTGTCATTTATAGTTAGAAATATCTTGTTGTAGCATTAGTCTTACCTATGTGTGGGAAAGTTGAAAGGGAAAACTTACATTAATCTGCCCGATTCTCAGTGTTATTGGGTATTCGTCTTAGTTTTAGGAGAAGAGCCCATGTCAAATTAGCGAGTGATTCTTACCATTGTTTTTTCTTCTGGACAACTGAAATGCGTCTGCAAAGAAAAACTCTGCAATAATGAACACAAATGGCTTCTATCTGTTTCAGCTTTCCCCCCAAGAAAAATGATGAGATCTTCTGCAAAAGTTAGAAGCACAGAAAAATAAATTGAGTAGATGAAGGGTGTGTTTGGGATGACGAAAAATGTTTTCCATGGAAAATGAGTGGTTTATAATTTATTTTCCTTTGTTTGGTTGGTGAGTGTAAATTTTTTTGCCTCACCTCCTTCCTCTAAGTTCCCATGTTTCATGTGCTCTTCTCCCTTCCCCCAAATACCCAACGTTTTCAGGACTTTTTTTTCTTCAATAATTTAATTATTCTTCTAAAAATTCATACAAACCCAAATGAAGTAATGTGTTGCATTACTTTTTTACGCAAAAATAACGTTGAGATTTTTTGTTCCATAACTAAAAAGAAAATACTCGTTTTCTTTTGTTAAAAAAAAGTACTCTTTTTACAACATGAAAATAAAGTACTTATTTTGTTGAAATGAAAGAAAATGCTTTTTCTACATCATAAAAAGAAATTACTTTTATTGTTGAAATGAAAGAAAATACTTTTTCTACATCATGATTTTTTTTTTTGAAATGAAATAAAATACTTTTTACTATATCATTTTGTTGAAAGGAAAGAAAATACTTTTTTACATCACGAAAAAAAAAATACTCATTTGTTAAAATGAAAAAAAAGTACTCTATCTATAACATGAAAAGAAAGTATCATTAAGAATATTTCTATTTAGTGTGGGGGTTTGGGCAAGGGTGGGATGGATGGGTGGTAGGGTGGGGGTAGGTTGGTAGGGGGTGAGGTGGGGATGGGTGAGGAAGGTTAAAAGAGAGTTTTGGAAAATGTTTTCACTTCTCTTGATAGGAAAAACATTTTAAGAAAATGAGTTCATGAGGAAAATATTTTCCAAAATATTTAAGCCAACTAAACATGAAAAATATTTTCCGGAAAATATTTTCCTTCGCACCAAACACACCCGAAGAGTTGGATAATCAATTTTTAATTTCATAAGAGTTCGAAGTTTGTTTCCTTCATTTGTTTTATCCTCGGTAGGAATGAAATTAATTCAATCCAGTCTCATTCATCCCTTTACATATGGGTTTTCGAATTTAGCTTGTACCGCTATGGGTTATTTATAACATCTTTGTATATGCAGACTCTATGTAAATAGGTATCAGAAAATGCATATCTCAAAATATTTAGGGAAATAATGCATAATCTCTGTCAATTAGGTACCACATATTCTTTTCTATTCTGTTAATATAAAAATAATATATGATATAATAGCAACAATGATAATGAATACAATATTCTAATATATTAGTGTCTGGGATCATGAAAAAAAGGGAAGAAAGTAGGAAAAAGAATTAAGCATAAGGGTGATGAATGTTGGAAATCGTTGAAATTAGTTTAGTCCAAGTAGACAAAATGATAAAACAAGAGTATTAAGGACCACAGGAATTAATCTTAGAGTGAGTCTGGTATAAATTGAAAATGATGAAGTGGACGTTTTTCTATCTTTATCTTGTTGTAAGCGTATCAAATTTGTTTGGCATTTTCTAGCCCATTTTGGCAAAAAAGTGATGGTTTAATTGTAGCAGCCCATCAGGTTTTTATTGGACTCTGTGAACACTGGCCCGTAATCCTTCCACCGCACAGAGCGGGAACTGTTCGTTGCTCTGTTAAACCAGCCTCACGCGGTCCGCCCCACTTTAGGAGCTACGCAACCCATATTTTCACTTGGGCCGCGAAGCCCAACTCTATGCTTGGACAGGGCAGGCTAGAGATTAGCCCACAAAGTCCTACCCAGCTGGAGTCAGCCCAACCATTCCACCACTTTAATGCCCCCACTTGGGTTACAAGCTAACGTTACCAGCTCGGCGAGCAGCATTCATTTACACTTTGTATATAAAAGGGAAACAACTTTCTTTATCAACCGATGTGGGATAGCAATCTTTATGGGATAACTAAAGCTAATTACGACTTCCTAACAGTTTTTCCCTTGCGGATAAACAGAGCTAAATTAGAAATGATTTGCACTGAATAAGATTTTCATGCATAGTTAGTAAATACCAAAATTAATTAGTCATACGTTTATCTGAGACCTGTTCTTTAATAAAAATTTTGGGCTCTTAATTTCTTAATTCTTAAAATAACCAATTAAATAGATGTAACGTTTTATTGAATCAAAGACACGTAGACAAATGAAGGAGGAGGTAGTAGAGTCTTCCCTCAAAGAATGAAAAAAATACTAGTTTGTGTCTCTGTAAAACCAAAGATTTCCTATCTAATAGGAGTATAAAACACGGAGAACTCTCCGGTGCGTGACATCAACATTTATCTAGAACAAAGAATTACATACCTGATTTTTTTTTCTCATTCGGTATCGGGTAACTATTTTGGGTCCGACTAATTCGAATTCGCATAAGGTCTATTATATGAAAAAAAAAATTCCTTACCAAGATTTTTCTATCCCCAAAACCCGAACCTAAAATATTTGATTAAGGAAAATAATCTTATCTCTTAATGTGCTACCAATGCATCAATGATGTCATACATTATTCATTAATGGAGGCTCTCTTTAACAAACAATGTAATTCGATACCATTTCACAAAAAAGAAGAAGAAGAAGTTGTGTTTGTATTTTAAAGGTAAAATATATAAACAAACACTCAAATTTAATCTCAATTCTAACTTTGATATTACACTTACCCAATGACGAATTAGATACTTCAACTTGACATAACTTGACACTTCAACTTGGTCGCATTTCTGTTTCTGTTTGGATTCAATAAACGAGAAAAGCAAAAAGAACTTGTGCGAGGGAGACATTGAGAGGAACAAAGTGTTTTCAAGACAGTGATTTATACTCTCTGCACCACATAAACTTAAAAGATGTTATATATTACATTTCAAATATAGCAGGAATTATAGGACCTTTATAAAGATAAATGGTGCATCCGGCAAAATCCAGATGGTGTTATCCCTTCCTTATGCTACTAGAGAATAGTAAACATAGTCGAGTTTTATCCATAAGTCTAATCTCTCAATTAACATATGAATAATTTAGGCGATAGTATTACCTATAGCAATAAAGAACATCTCCCACCAAAAGATCAGTCCAATAACACCACTCACCGGTAAATAGCACAATACTTCTTCGTAAATCTCGCTATTTGAATATGGAACATTATAACAACGAATAGGGATGAAACGGCTATAGCTCCCATTAGCATATGCCCTTAAATATTGGTGGAGAATATTCCTTACATCATGTTAGAAAGGCAAAACATCAACAAGAATGATAGATTACCAAATAAAGTGAAGGATTTAACTTTCCTGACAAGAACAGAGAAGTTTGTGTTGCTTTGTTGAGGTACTAAAGTTTTTAATTAGATTTTTGTTTTTATCATCTTATATTGAAAATAAAAGAAACAAAAAAAGAAAAAAATGTATACAAAGGATATGACTTAATTCTCAACATACTTTTAAAAATAACGCCAAAGAATATGGTGGATGAATCGAAATTTTTTTATCCTTAATTAGAATTTTGGTTCGAGCTTTTTGAGAAATAAAAAGACTTATACTACGAAACACTTCCCTTTTAATATGCAAATCCAAATTAGTCGGATGAAGAATATTTTGAATACCAAATGTTAAATAAAAACACTTTTGACAATTGCAAGATTAATTATTTGAACTATAATTCCTTGGTGTACATGCTCATTTATTTGGCTTATGTTTTCCTCTTTCATCACAAAAAGATGACCTCATTCATAAAGAACTAATTTCTATTAATACAAACTAAAAGAACTAAAAGAATATTGTCACGACCCGGAATTTTCACCGTCGGGACTGTGATGGCGCCTAACATTTCACTTGCTAGGCAAGCCAACGTTAGCGAATCATTAAGCCACTTCTTATACATTTCAGTAAATAACAACAAATAAGCTATAGCGAGTTTAAAATGAGTGCGAAAATATATAATAACCTCAATATATATATATACTACTACCCGGATCTGGAGTCACAATTCACGAACTTCTAAGATTTTTCTACAAGTAAATGTCTGAAAGAAATACAATTATTTTCGAAAGGAAAGAAATAGTAAAAATGCAATGGCTAGAAGGGGACTCGAGAGTCTGCGGACGCTGACAGATCTACCTTGGGTCTCCTGTCGGTTGAATCCAGCAGCTAACCTCACGATCAGCTCAGACCAATACCAAAATCTGCACAGGAAGTGCAGAGTGCAGTATTAGTACAACCGACCTCATGTACTGGTAAGTGCCGAGCCTAACCTCGACGAAGTAGTGACGAGGCTAAGGCGGGTCACTCACACTATAACCTGTACGCAATATATATAATAAAAGCATAATAGGAAATGCAGAATAGAAGAAAGCAGTAAATTGCAAGAAATACGCTATCTCCTGGAGATATATCAACAATGTTTAAAAATTACCGATCCTTAAGTGCAAAAGAGAATACTGTAAGGCTAACATATCTCAGGGAAATATAAACACATAAGTTATTGCGACACGCAGCCCGGTCCCACCATATCACAATAACACAATCATAGTTCATCCTTATTCCACCAAACAATCCACCCTTATTACACCTGTTGCGGCGTGCAACCCATTCCTACCATACAATATAAATTCATCCTTATTCCACCTCAATATACCACCCTTATTCCTCCTGTTGTGATGTGCAACCCGATCCCACCATATCAATATTAATTACTCAGTATGTATAGAAATTTTATAATTTAAATCACAGAAACCCTTCACAATACTTAAACTCCAAAACAAAACAAATAGGAAACTTGTACACCATGAAAATTCACATAAGTAATACTCTCTCTGTTTCAATTTATGTGAACCTATTTTCTTTTTAGTCCGTGCCAAAAGAATGACATCTTTCCTTATTAGAAAATAATTTACCTTTATGCAATGATTTATAGCCACACAAAATATACGTGTCTCATTTTGCACCACAAGTTCAAAAGTCTTCTCTCTTTTCTTAAACTCTGTGCCTAGTCAAATGGGTTCACAAAAATTGAAACGGAGGGAGTACTACACAACGAGACCAATTCAGAATCTATAACAGAAAGGTACCGGTAAACTAGCTTAAGCAAATAACATGAGATAATGAAACTATGGAATAACTAATATCATTAACCGGAGGAAACAATGTCTAACATGTAGCAATTAGGCATGGGAACATAAGTAAAGTATGTAACAATTAAGACAGGGAAATAGGCAATATGAGAAAAACGGGAGAAACAAGGAAAATAAATAAATTGGCGGCGCATAAGTACTCGCCACCTCACATATACACCGCTCAAATAAATTTCACATAGCAAATAGTCTGAGGGTTCCTAATTCCCTCAAGTCAAGGTTAGACACAACACTTACCTCGCTTCAAATGCCACTCAATGCTCAATTACCGCTTTTTCTCTAGAATCCACCTCCAAATCACTCGTATCTATCCACAAACGTTTCAATAATATCAAATATTGCTAAAGAAATCAATTACAATGCATAAATTTAGATTCCCCAAATTTTTTCCCAAAAAGTCAAAAATTAACCCCCGACCCACTTGATCAAAACCTTAGGTTCGGACCAAAATTTATTCACCCATTCACCCCCGATCCCGATTATATAATTTATTTTGAAATCCGACCTCAATTCGAGGTCTAAATTCCAATTATGCAAAAATCCATAATTCTACCCAAACTCCCAATTTCCACCCTGAAACTGAAAACTCATGAAATGTAATGGGTAATTGAAAGAAAGTAGGTTAGAATCACTTACCAACGAATTGGGAAGAAAATCTTATGGAAGAATCGTCTCTATGTCTTTTAGTTTTGAAATTTCTGAAAGAATGACAAAAATTCCGTAATTGGGACTGTTTTATTAGTGGGCGTCATTGTTCATCGCGTTCGCGTGAACACTGACGCGTTCGCGAAGGGCATAGCTCTAGTGTCTTACGCGATCGCGGGAGACACCACGCGTTCGCGAAGGTATAGCCTGCCTCACCTTCGTGTTCGCGAGACAAGGCTCGCGTTCGCATAGAGTCACCTTAAGTTCCCTGCCCAGCCTAGCTAAAGATATGCGTTCGCGTATGACGGGTCGCGTTCGCATAGAGTAAACCCCCCAATGCTCCGCGTTCATGACCATGGTCTCGTGTTCGCGTAGTGAAAAATCTTCCCCCAATCCAGATCCCCTTCACGATCGCGAGAATGGCTTCGCGATCGCGAAGCACAACGCACCAGAACACCAACTGTAGTAAAACACCAGATTTTTTCTAAGTCTAATTCATCCTGTAGCCTATCCGAAATACACCCGAGCCCTTGGGGCTCCAAACCAAACATGCACACAAGTCCTAAAATATCATACGAACTCGCTCGCGCGATCAAAATACCAAAATAACGCCTAAAACTATGAATCAAACACCAAATCAAAGGAAATTTTCAAGAAGATTTTAAAACTTCTATTTTCACAACCGAATGTCCGAATCTCGTTAAATCAACTCCGTTTCTAACCAAATTCGGCAGACAAGTCATAAATATTATAATAGACATGTACCGAGCTCTGGACCCAAAATACGGACCCGGTATTAATAAATCCAAACATCAGTCGATTCTTAAATATCATAAATCTTTCAAACTTTTAATTTTTAACAAAAATTAATAACTCGGGTTAGGGACCTCCGAATTCGATTCCGGGCATATGGGCAGATTCCAAATTATGATACGGACTCACCGGTACCGTCAAAATACAGATCCGGGTCCGTTTGCTTAAAATCGTTGACCGAAGTCAACTTAAATGAATTTCTAAGGCAAAAAATTCTTATTTTTTATCTGTTTTAACATATAAGCCTTCCGGAAAAACACCCGGACTATGCATGCAAATCGAGAAAGGCTATAATGAGGTTTTTGATACCTCGAAACATAGAATTAGGTTCTAAAATATAAGATGACCTATCGGGTCATCACATTTTCCACCTCTAAAACAATCGTTCATCCTCGAACGGACATAGAAAAGTACCTAAACTGGTGAAAAGATGTGGATATCTACTCTGCATATCTGACTCGGACTCCCAAGTAGCTGCCTTAATGGGCTGACCTCTCCACTACACTCGAACTGAAGGATAACTCTTAGACCTCAGCTGTCGAACCTGCCGGGCTAGAATAGCCACCGGCTCCTCCTCGTAAGTCAAATCCTTGTCCAACTTGACAGAGCTGAAATCTAACACGTGGGACGGATTGCCGTGATACTTCCGGAGCATGGACACATGGAACACCGGATGAACTGCTGATAACCCCGGTGGCAACACAAGCCTGTAAGCCACATCTCCCACTCTCTCGAGAATCTCAAAAGGTCTGATATACCTATGTCTCAACTTGCCCTTCTTCCCAAACCTCATGACACCTTTCATGGGTGATACCCAGAGCAACACTCTCTCCCCGACCATGAATGCAACATCACGAACTCTACAATCGACATAACTCTTCTGCCTGCACTGAGCTGTGCGAAGTCAATCCTGAATAATCTTGACCTTATCCAAGGCATCATGTACTAGATCTGTACCCAACAACCGAGCCTCCCCCGATTCGAACCACCCAACTGGCGACCGGCACCGCCTACCATATAATGCCTCATAGGGAGCCATATGAATGCTCGAATGGTAGCTGTTGTTGTAGGCGAACTCTGCAAGGGGCAATAACTGATCCCACTATCCTCTGAAGTCTATAACACATGCGCGGAGCATATCCTCCAAGATCTGAATAGTGCGCTCGGATTGTCCATCCGTCTTAGGATGAAACGTTATGCTCAACTCAACCCGCGTGCGCAACTCACGTTGTACTGCCCTCCAAAACTGCGAGGTAAACTGCGTACCTCGATCATAAATGATAGACACGGGCACACCGTGAATACGAACGATCTCGCGGATGTAAATCTCTGCCAACCGCTTCGAAGAATAGGTAACTGCCACAAGAATGAAATGCTCTGACTTAGGTAGCCTGTCCACAATGACCCAAACGATATCGAACTTCCTCTGAGTCCGTGGGAGTCCAACAACGAAGTCCATAGTGATACACTCCCACTTCCACTCAGGAATCTCTATCTGTTGAAGCAAACCATCGGGTCTCTGATGTACATACTTCACTTGCTGACAATTCAGGCACCGAGCTACATAAGAAACTATATACGTTTTCATCCTCCTCCACTAATAATGTTGTCGCAAGTCCTGATACATCTTGGCAGTGCCCGGGTGAATAGAATACCGGGAACTGTGGGCCTCCTCAAGAATCAACTCACAAAGTCCATCCACATTAGGCACACAAACACGACCATGCATCCTCTAGACTCCGTCATCTCCAACAGTAACATGTTTGGCACCACCGTGCCACACTATTTCCCTAAGGACCAACAAATGAGGGTCGTCATACTGCCGATCCCTGATACGCTCAAACAAGGAAGACCGAGCAACTATACAAGCTAGAACACGGTTGGGCTCTGAAATATCCAACCTCACAAACTGGTTGGCCAAAGTCTGAACATCTGATGCAAACGGCCTCTCACCGACTGGAACGAATGCAGGGCTGCCCATACTCACTGCCTTTCTACTCAATGCGTCGGCCACTACATTGGTCTTCCCAGAATGATACAAGATGGTGATATCATAGTCTTTCAATAGCTCCAACCACCTCCTCTACCTCAAAATGATATCCTTTTTCTTGAACAAATACTGAAGGCTCCGATGATCCATAAAGACCTCACACGACACGCCGTAAAAATAGTGCCTCCAAATCTTCAGCGCATGAAAGATGGCTGCCAACTCTAAGTCATGGATAGGGTAATTCTTCTCGTGAACCTTCAACTGTCGTGATGCATATGCAATCACCATGCCCTCCTGCATCAATACCGCACCAAGCCCAACACGGGACGCATCACAATATACCGTATAAGATCTTGAACCTGTGTGCAATACCAACACTGGCACTGTAGTCAAAGTAGTCTTGAGCTTCTGAAAGCTCGCCTCACACTCATATGACCATCTAAATGGGGCACCCTTCTGGGTCAACCTGGTCAACGGGGCTGTTATAGATGAAAACCCCTCCACAAATCGACAGTAATAGCTTGCCAAACCCAAGAAACTCTTGATCTTTGTAGCTGAAGTGGGTCTAGGCCAGTTCTGAACTGCCTCAATCTTCTTAGGATCTACCTGAATGCCCTCTACTGATACAACGTGCCCCAAGAAAGCGACTGAATCCAACCAAAACTCGCACTTTAAAAATTTAGCATACAACTGGCTGGCTCTCAGAGTCTGAAGCACAATCCTGAGATGCTGCTCATGCTCCTCTCGACTGCGGGAGTAGATCAATATATCATCAATAAACACGATCACAAAGGAGTTCAAATAAGGATTGAACACTCGGTTCATCAAATCCATGAATGCTGCTGGGGCATTTGTCAACATAAAGGACATCACCAGAAACTCATAATGCCCGTATCAAGTCCGAAAAGTTATCTTAGGGACATCGGATGCCCTAATCCTCAACTGATGATAGCCAAATCTCAGATCAATCTTCGAAAATACCTTGGTACCCTGAAGATGATCAAATAAATCATCAATCATCGGCAATTGATACTTGTTCTTGATGGTGATTTTATTCAACTGCCGATAATCTATACACATCCTCATCGATCCATCTTTCTTCTACACAAACAACACAGGTGCACCCCATGGCGAGACACTAGGTCTAATGAAGCCCTTATCAAGAAAATCTTGCAACTGTTCCTTCAATTCTTTCAACTCTGGCGTGGGCATACGATATGTCGGAATAGAAATGGGCTAGGTGCCCGGAGCAAAGGTAATACAAAAATCAATATCCCTGTCAGGTGGCATGCCCAGAAGGTCTGCAGGAAAAACCTCTGGAAACTCACAAACAACTGGCACTGAATCCATGGAAGGAACCTCCGCATTGGAATCACGTATATAAGCCAAATACGCTAGACACCCCTTCTCGACTATACGCCGAGCCTTCATATAAGAGATACCCTGCTGGTAGAATGGCCAGGAGTCCCTCTCCACTCTAATCGAGACAATCCCGGCAAGGCTAAGGTCGCCGTCTTGGCGTGACAATCCAATATAGCATGATAAGGTGACAGCCAATCCATACCCAAAATGACATCAAAATCGACCATATCGAGAAGTGGAAGATCTACACGAGTCTCAAGACCCCCAATGGTGACCACACACGAATGATAAACACGATCTACAATAATAGCATCCCTCACAGGTGTGGACACATACACAAGAGCACTCAAAGAATCACGGGGCACAACCAAATATGAAGTAAAATAGGAAGACACATAGGAGTAAGTAGATCCCAGATCAAATAGAACTGAAGCATCTCTACTGCAAATTGAAACAGTACCTCTAAACAACTAATTTTTTACCACACCCAAATTCATTACTATTTTAATGTGAATATATCTTTTAGGTCTAATCTAAATATTTTAAATTTTATATTACTCTTAATAGATTTTATTTGAAAAAAAGAAGTAAAAAAAAATAATTATTACAACAAAAAAATATATTCACATAATTATAGAATATATTTCATTTCTATTTGTAAAGAGAAAAAGAAAATTTACAAAAAATATTTAGTTTCTTTAATTAGTATTTTAATAAGTAAGCTATGGTATTTTTAATATTATTTAAATTATATGTAAATATTTAGTTTAGTTTATTTATATTTTTTCTTTATCTAAAAGAAGTGTGTTAACATATTTATTTATGTATTTTACCTTACCTTTTTTTAAATAAATAAATAAATAAAAAAGATAATAAAATAATATTAAAATAGAAATCTGCGCTAAACTATCAGCTATTATCCCCTAACAACTCCCTTTCCATCACGTCACTTTATACAAACGACTCTCTCACAATTTAATTCCACAACACATTAATGTATAAAAGAAAAGGACTACTGACAGACACAGAGGGAGGAGGAGAAGGAGAAAAAGTAAAATGAGATTGAGAGCAAAGTAAAAGAAGGGAATCTGAAAAAAAAATCAACATAGGGAAGGGAACACAAAAAAAGAGAGGAGAAAACCTAGCAGCTAGAGGAGAAACGGAGAGAGGACAACAACTTCATGGGATAAAAACGCAGCAGCCACTGCTTCTTTTCTTTTTCCTTACCCTCGAGTTGAATCCGTTCGAGGTTGCTAATTTCGGTTCGAGTTCTGATCCGTAGCTTGCTTGAAGATTAATATTTTAGATCTTTTTTCACTGTACCTGTTGGGAAAACTATCAGCAATAAAGGTTCCATTCTTTCATGCTCTATCTCTTTATTTTGTTCTTATCTTATGCTTGAATGAAAATGCTTGAACACTGTTTCATGTTTAATCATAGTGTATCGCGTTGAAATTTTATTTTAGTTACCTTTGTTTGGTTATCTAGACATTAAAATGAGAAGGCCATTGGTATATTATTCAGTACTTATCATCATGATCTACTGCTATTGATTTTTTATATGTTCCATCTTTGGTTTCCTTTAGTTAAATGTTTGTTGTTTTCGACTTCTTTTCCTACGCTCATTGAATGATATTTTGTTGCTTTGTGTGTTATCACTAATTTTAATTCATTATTCTCCACTGTTGTGCTTATATTTTTTAATGTTGTTTCAAATATAGACTTCTAAGATAATATTTTGAGCCATGTGAAGTCGAGGGAACCGTTTGTTTATTAAGTTATGATATTTTTTAATAGTCTTCTTAATTCCAAGTAGTCAAATTTTATACCTCCTCTACAACTATTTCCATAAATCATGACCTCACAATGATCTCAAATTAGTTTAGGAAAATAACTCTAAATACACTAGAAAAAGTTTAGACGCACTTTTAATATTAGCCCATGTGTTCATGCCCGAACCTTGGATTGATATACTTAAACAATAAAAGGATCATGTGCGCATTCCGCGTCTCGATACCTTTAAATTTAAAATAATTATGTTATAACCACGTGTATATTCCGTACCTTGGTTTAACATTTAATTTTAAAGAAGTACCTTGTGGGCGTACCACATCTTGGTGAACACAATTAATAAAATATAATAATTTATTAAGTGATAATGGGCAAATCATAACCAGTACAATACAAGAATAGCCAAAAATTAATTTAAGTAGGACATAAGTGCTAGAACCACGAGATTTGCGGGGTGCCTCACACCTTTTCCTCGATCAACAGAATTTCTTACTCAATCTTCTGTTTTCGTAGACCACAAATAAGGAGTCAAATCTTCCCGTTTGATGAAGGATTCAAATAAAAGGTGACTTGGAACACCAAAACTCAATTGGCGACTCTAAATAATAAATAATCCCTTTTCAAATCGTCACTTTAATTGGAAAAAACTCTTCTAACCCAACCTCATAATAAGGGTTGCGTGGGAAAAAAAAAGGTATGACAGTACCTGTAATAACAACATCGGATGACTCAGCCTCAGGCCTGACTGGAAAAGCTTAACATCGGGGTTGGGCCCCACCACTCTGAACCATGTCCCTGGGACAGCCTCTAGCTGGCTGGCCTCCACCTCTAACGGCCTAATCTCCATCTCTAACAGTCTGGCCTCTACCTGTGGCTGCCTGACCCTTACCTATGGCTGGCCGAGCAGGCGGTGCAATAACTAGTACCGGAACCATGGCACGAGAACCCTGATGATATGGCGGGACACCCAATACTCGGACAGGTCCTCCTGATATGCCCGTAACCACCACACTCAAAACATCCATCCTGGTACTGTAGCTATAAAAACTGAGACTGACCCGAACGGGCCGGATGACCACGGTAATAACTCTGAATATGAGGTACACTAATAAGAGCTGGTGGTGCACTGTAGGCTGGCTGTCCAGAATGAGGCACATAAGGACCACGACTCCCTGAAGCACTATGGGATACCTGAAGCACTGAATGAAATAGCCTGGGAGGATGGCCCCTACCAAAAAGTACCCCTGCCTCCAGATGAGGCACCGCTGAACCCACCGGAATGACGAGGTCTCTTGTCAGACCCCTGACCTCCCTGTGCAAGAACCATCTCTACTCGCCTGGCGACATTGGCAGCCCCCTAAAAAGAAATCTCATTCCCAGTGTTCTTAGCCATCTGCAATCTGATAGGCTGAGCAAGTCCGTCAATAAACCTCCTCACCCTCTCTCTCTCGGTGGGAAGCAGAAGAAGAAGATGACGGGCCAAATCCATAAAACGAGTCTCATATTGAGTAACAGTCATACTGCCCTGTTGGAGATGCTCGAACTGACGGCGATGCTCCTCTCTCAATGTGATCGGCAGAAACTTCTCCAGGAAGAGCTGAAAGAACTGGTCCCAAGTAAGAGTAGGTGACCCAGCTGGTCTGGTCAACAAATAATCCCTCCACCATTTCTTGGCGGAACCAGTCATCTGGAATGCAGCAAAGTTGACCCTATTGGTCTCCACTATACCCATGTTCCGTAGCACCTCATGATAGTTGTTAAGATACTTCTGGGGATCCTCTGAAGTAGCACTACTGAAGTGAACTGGGAAGAGCTTGGTAAACCTTTCCAATCTCCACAAAGCCTTAGAAGACATAACTGACCCATCACCGGTCTGCGCCGCAATAACCAGCTGAACTACTCCGACTGGATGTGCGGCTGGAGTTTGATACTAGGGAGCCATCTGCTCCGGAGTGTGAGTAGCAGGAGTCTGGGCTCCTCCTCCAGCCTGAGAGATGGCTGGTGCCACGGGAAATGCGCCGGTCTGGTCCACACTCTCCATAAGGCCCACCAAACGGACCAAAGCATCCTGAAACACTGGGGTGGCAATGAACCCCTCCGGAACTTGAGCTGGTTCGACAGTAAGAGTCTGGACTGGAACCTCCTCGTCGAACTCTACCTGAGGCTCCGCTGTTGGGGCTCCTGCTCGGGCTCTGGGCTGAGTCCTGCCCCTGCCTTGGCCTCTGGCATCGCCTCGGCCTAGACCTCTTCCCCTTGTAGGAGTTGCTACTGGAGGCTCTGGCTACTGCTCAGCTGAAGAAGTGGTACGTGTTCTCACCATCTACGAGTGAATAAGAGTAGAAGAGTTCAATCAGTATTGCGGAAACAAAATCGCATGACAGAGAAGAATAGAAGTGAAATTTATTCCTAAACTTCATAGCCTCTGAGAGATAAGTACAGACGTCTCCATACCGATCCCCCAGACTCTAATAAGCTCGCTAGTGAATTGTGAGACCTAGGAAACCTAGTGCTCTGATACCAACTTGTCACGACCCGAAATTCCCATCGTCGGGACCGTGATGGCGCCTAACATTTTACTTTCTAGGCAAGCCAATGTTAGAGAATCATTAAGCCACTTCTTATACATTTCAGTAAATAACAACAAATAAGTTATAACGAGTTTAAAATGAGTGCGAAAATATATAATAGCCTCAATATATATATACTAGTACCCGGATTTGGAGTCACAATTCACGAACTTCAAATATGTTTCTACAAGTAAATGTCTGAAAGAAATATAACTGTTTTCGAAAGGAAAGAAACAGTAGATATGCAATGGTTAGAGGGGGACTCCAGGGTCTGCGGATACCGACAGATCTACCTTGGGTCTCTTGTTGGATGAATCCAGCAGCTAACCTTACGATCAGCTCGGACCAGCACCAAAATCTGCACAGGAAGTGCAGAGTGCAGTATCAGTACAACCAACCCTATGTAGTGGTAAGTATCGAGCCTAACCTCAACAAAGTAGTGACGAGGCTAATGCGGGTCACTCACACTACAACATGTACGCATTATATATAATAAAAGCATAATAGGAAATGCAGAATAGAAGAAAGCAGTAAATTGCAAGAAATACGACAACTCCCGGAGATATATCAACAGTGTTTAGAAATTACCGATTCTTAAGTGCAAAAGAGAATACCGTAAGGCTAACACATCTCAGGGAAATATAAACACATAGGTTATTGCGGCGTGCAACCCGATCCCACCATATCATAATAACACAATCATAGTTCACCCTTATTCTACCAAACAATCCACCCTTATTACATATGTTGCGGCGTGCAACCCGTTCCTACAGTACAATATAAATTCACCCTTATTCCACCTTAATATACCACCCTTATTCCTCATGTTGTCGTGTGCAACCCGATCCTATCATATCAATATTAATTACTCAGTATGTACAGAAATTTCACAATTTAAATCATAGAAACCCTTCACAATACTTAAACTCCAAACCGAAACAAATAGGAAATTTGTACACCATGAAAATTCACATAAGTAATACTACACAGCGAGACCAATTCAGAATCTATAACAGAAAGGTACCGGTAAACCAGCTTAAGCAAATAATAGGAGATAATGAAACTATGGAAGAACTAATATCATTAACCGGAGGAAACAATGTCTAACACGCAGAAATTAGGCATGGGAACATAAGTAGAGTATGTAACAATTAAGACAGGGAAAGAGGCAGTATGAGAAAAATAGGAGAAACAGGGAAAACAGATAAATTGGTGACGCATAAGTACTCATCACCTCACATATACGCCGCTCACATAAATTTCACATAGCAAATAGTCTGAGGGTTTCTAATTCCCTCAAGTCAAGATTAGACACAACACTTACCTCGCTCCAAAGGCCACTCAATGCTCAATTACCGCTTTTCCTCTAGAATCAACCTTCAAGCCACTTGTATCTATCCACAAACGACTCAATAATATCAAATATTGCTAAAGAAATCAATTACAATGCATAAATTTAGATTCCCCAAACTTTCCCCCAAGGTTTATAGTTTAGATCCGAAAACTACTGGACAAAATGGGGATCTGCTGAGGGGTACAGTTGCTGATGTGAGGGTTGTGATCAATGGCAATGTATTAGCAAATGACAAGCAACCACAAAAATGTTCTAGCTTGGCATCAGTAGGAAACCAAGATAGTGACAATAAACAGTCCACAGAAGGTAAAGAGACCAAAGGGAACATGCTTGCAAGGGGTTTAGAGTCAAGTGGTAAGTAATTTTCTGCAAGTTCACGCCGTTTTGTCATTTTATTCCTTCTATTGAAGCTTTAAAAAGCCTTTGAGCTCTGCCATTATCAGCTCAAGTATAACTGGTTCTTATCTTATTTGATTGTCATAGTTGCTCATTGATCAGACCACCAGTTTTAAATTATCTAAATTCTACTCTCTTTAACCTTTTGGATTGTATAAATAATATAAGATTTTTTTACCCAAAGAACGTAACCACCGGCCAGCCAAAAGTATAAATTATGTCAAAGATTCACAAGAAGTTTGATAAAACAAATAGTGAAAGCACGATACACTTCCGTTGTAACAACCCGATCGGTTGTTTTGAGCTCTAGCGCGTCGTTCGGCGGTTTGAGGCATTGGGTAGCTTCATTTCATGTATTATGACTTGTACGCGTAGTCGAAATTGAATTTCGGGAACCTCAGAGTTGACTTGGATGGAAAGTTTTCATTTCGGAAGCTTTAAGTTGGAAGAGTTGACTAAGCTTAAAATAGGAATTTGAAGGTTCCAATGGGTTCGTATGATGATTCCTGACTTGGACGTATGATCGAGTTGAGCATCGGGTAGCCCGGGAGCATTTCGATGCTTATTGTGGGAAGTTGGCATTTTGAAGGTGCGGACACACAGGTGCAAGAGAAGTCGTTGCAGAAGCGGAGAAGACTAGCCAGGGGAAGGGCCGCAGGTGTGGAGCTTTGGTCGCATCTGCGCAAGCGCATAAGCGAAACGTGGGCGCAGAAGCGGGAGAAGGCGAAAGAGCGGAAAAGGCTCGCACCCGCGATGTCGCAGAAGCGGGGAATGTTTCCGCAGGTGCGAGGCATCGTGTTTGGGTGATTTTCCGCAGAAGTAGAGGTGTGGTCTCAATAGCGACGCCGCAGGTGCGGCATTTTGGCCACAAGTGCGAGATTATCGCTGGGCCGAAGGGATCTTTAAATCGAGACTTAGCTCTCATTTCTCTCATTTTTTACTTGGATGGCCGAGTTTGGGGAGCTATTTTGAGGGGGTTTTCCATCGAGCAACTCGAGGTAAGTAATTTCTCCCTATTACAAGTTAAATACATGGATTATACAAGGATTTAAACATGAAAACTAGTAGAAATTGTGAGATTTTGAAAGAAACCTAGAAATTGGACATGAAATTAGGAATAAATTTTATATTTGAGTTCGTGGTGTTATGGGTAGTGATTATCTTCAAACAATTTCAGAATTCGGGTACGTGGGCCCGAGGGTTGACTTTGTCAACTTTTTGAGCGGGGTTGAAAATTATTATAAATTGTTAAATTATATGCATTGGAGTATATTTTGATTGATTTGCACGTTGTTTGACTAGTTTCGGAATGTTTGGCTTTGAGTGGAGGTGTTATAGAGGCATTGTAGCCGGTTATGCAACTTCAGAGCAAGGTAAGTCTCTTGTCTAACTTTGTGAGGGGAAAACTGCCCCTAGGTGATGTAATTGTTATGTGCTATTAGTTGTGGGCGCTACGTACCCACGAGGTGATGAGAGTCCGTACGTAGCTAAAGCATGTTTATGTCCGGGTAGACTTAGGACTTTACCATGTAATATTTGAAATATTTGAACTCATCTGCTGGCTTAATTAATTGAAATTATAATTGAACTTGATTTAGAAATATATACATATATATATATTAGGCCGAGCCTTATTACCTTGAGTTATTGGCAAGTTATTTGAGAAACGGTAAAGGTTATACTCACCTTGTGTTCATATACTGTGTCATAAGCTCGTGTCTCGTAATTCGATAATTCCTTTTCTTTCTTGTGGAGCGGGCCGAACGCCACGACAGGATTATGTATCACACTCTCATGGGAGCGGGTCATTCGCCTACGCAGTATAATAGATTCATATATGGTTCGTGCTTCTCGACCCTCGGCAGTGTACACGTTATGATGGGATCGGGCTGATCGCCTCGGCAATGTCATTTTCTTTCTGATATCTGGCCGTACGACCTCGTTATAATCGTGCTTTATGTCGCTAGCAGTCCGAATATTCACAAAAGTTTTCCTTCCACTGATGCCTTGTATTTTATATGATATTTCTTATTTATTTGATATTGACACTAGATATTTTCTAAGTTGTTGAGATAGAATACGAGATGAGAAATTGATATCGTTTAAAGAATTTTTTTGGAGATTGTGTTAGTAACATATTTACCTCACTAATATTGTTGTGCTTTATCTGTTTATGATTTACCATATTGATTTATTAGACCACAAGTAAGTGTCGATGTCGACCCCTCATCACTACTTCTTTGGAGTTAGGCTAGATACTTACTTGGTACGCGTTGATTTACGTACATATGTTGCACTTATGCACTAAATGTGCAGGATCTGACAAGTTCATTTGGTGATCATCTTGGCGCGTAGGCACAGCTGTTGAGGAAATTTTATGTGAGTTGTATTCCAGGCTACGCATCGCAGTCCACAAAGTCTCTATCGTACTATTTATTTTATCATGTCTCATTTACATTCTAGACAGATGTTGTATTATTAT
This sequence comes from Nicotiana tomentosiformis, assembly GCF_000390325.3. Lineage (NCBI taxonomy): Eukaryota > Viridiplantae > Streptophyta > Magnoliopsida > Solanales > Solanaceae > Nicotiana > Nicotiana tomentosiformis. The sequence goes on from NC_090815.1 coordinate 84,606,387, forward strand.
TATTATTATTATTATTATTATTATTATTATTATTATTATTATTATTATTATTATTATTATTATTATTGTACTCCTTAGTAAATGCTCATGCACTTGTGACACAGGATTTTGGGGGTACCTATTGGGTGTTCATTATTGTAGTTCGTGTAATTATTATCATTTCACCTTGTGATTTATACCTTATATGGAAATTAGAAAATAAAATCGCGGGTTTTCTACGAGTACTGGATTTTATGCTACTTATTCAATGGGATTCTTGATTTCAAAAATAATAAAACGAGTAACTAAGTTGATTTATCACTGTTGGCTTGCCTGACGACGTCGTTAGGCGACATCACGACCTATAGTGGATTTTGAGTCGTGACAACTTGGTATCAAAGCGTTAGGTTCACTTAGGTCTCACGATTCATGAGCAAGTCGGTGATGCACAAGTCTCACGACCTTTTGTGTGTTGCTTGATGAAAAACGTTACAGTTGACGTTACCTTCTATAGAAGGGAAGTGGTCATCAACAAGGCTGTTAGGAGCACTTCCCTTCTTGATTCCTCATTGTGCGATTTGATTCTATTAAAGCTTATGCATTCATTTCCTTCCCACTCAATCTTATGCGACGTGGGGCACTTTGTTATCAATTGGGCATCGAGGAGTTGTAAATGGTACCACAAATATGGTGCAAGATATTTTTCCCTGCGTATTCGAGTAGGCTATTATCGTCACCTTGCGGAAGGGTGTTTTGTTGTTTCAGTCTAGTATCTGTATTTCATATGGTTTCAAGTCTATGCATGGATTATTATGAAGTTAAGCCGTTATTATCACATAGTATTGGTGTAATGGTAGGGTGCTTGTTTATGTGTCGAGGCAGTGAATGACTTGAAAGGAGGATTTCTCAGTGCATGATTTAGAGGCTCGACATTTAAATCCAACAGAGGAAAGGCAATCGAACTATGGATGTTCAAGCTTTGTGTAATGGAGTAATGAGACTTGATATTTTCGAGCGAGGTGGAATTCTCATTTGTGAGGTGGTGTCGTCGTCCTTGTTTGAATGCATTAAGGTCCGCTGATGTTATGGTCTTCTTTGATTTGCCCTGGTTCCTAAGAAGTGGTTGTCAGAGATGACGATGTGTAGCGGTTTCAGAATCAAATCGGTGTTTCTAATGTTGATGGGTCGAGAAAGATGATATTCGAGGAGGTTTAGAATTGGTAGCAATTTATTAGTTCAGGTGCTAGAAAGGTGGATTTTTATTTGAGGCAGCAGTTGGGCAACGAAGGATGAGGAAGGACATGATAGGGGGTGTCTCACGGCGAATGAATTGTAGTAGGTCAAGTATGAAAAGTAGAGGCCGAGAAATTGCTTAAAGGAGATGGTTTAACCGAAGTGAGAGTGGAAAAGTAGCATATGGATTATGTGGTAGGATAGCCACATGCCTCGAGAAACGTTTAGAGCGATGTGGGAATCATGGTGGGAAATGACCAAGTTTACGGATTTTATTTGAGATGGAGGCTACTGCATTGAGGAAGATTGAGTATGGAAAAGAGGAGCTTGCTTGGAATGAAGAGGAGTGTGAAAACTCGATTATCATTTTTGGATGCAACGTGACTTCTAGTTTGGAACGCATTGAAGGACTTTCAGTTGATGGAAATGGGGAAGGAACAGACTTGTATAGTTGGTGGACGAGAATGGGCTTAGGAGGGTTTACTAAATACGTGGTAGTTGTACCCAATGTAGCATCGTTGGAAGATGTCGGCATGGAATTCCACAAGTGGGCTATCTCCTGTGAGCAATTTAGCGGTTGCGTGATGTTGATGAAGCTTCTATGAAGAATTCTACTTGCTACCCGGTAAGAGGTCGAATATGTGATTGTGGCTGATGATTCAGAATGTTCATAAAATGTTTAACAAAAGATTTCGAGAAATTTAGCGGCTTAAAGGTGCGAGATCATGGTAATTGAGAAGGAGGAATCTTTGTGGGATCTAGGTTTATGTAATTGTAGCTTAAAGCTAAGTAGGGTAGCCCACCATCTACGATTGGATCGAGTGGTTGTCTGCTTGTGTGGTTTCTGATTATCGGTGCATTGGTGGGTTATTATGACTAAGAAAATAAACATCAGGGGTAATTCGAGCGAAGAACTTGATGAATGTGTGCTATACTTTGCCTTACCGATTCATGTGCAGTTTTAGGAAGACTCAGAGTTTATGCTTCTTGTGGATGTGATGTACAAGGAAAAGAATTCAGCCAGTTTCTTCTTTGAGAGGGTGTTCATGTGCTAGCAGAGCGTTGGGTTTGGTTATACCCGGGACCAAGACAAAACGGGTGACTTTCAATAGTGGTTCTAATGGGTTAAAGGATGTAAGCACGGTGTCTAAGGATTATGGGTTAGTTGTGTGGTTAAAGATGAGTTTTTACAGTGGGTATTGAGACAATGTGATCTCGTGATTTGGGTCACTCAAGATGAGTGTTGATCGAGTTTCATTATGTTTTTGAATTGAGCTATTATTATTTCTAAGGCAGGTCAAGAGTAAATCGGAGGAAGTTGGGTCGGTTGGTAATGGTTTGAATCAACGTGATTGAGGCAATGATCAATTCCTTTAACGTGTTAATGTTATACATGTGATTTGTGGTTGTACGTGCGGGCTTGACAACCGCCGTAATTTGATTGATTTGGAGGTATTTGATTATAATGGCCTATTATGTGTAGATGGATCCCGGAAGAGTTATGGTGGTTTAGTCCACAACTTGAGGTTTGTATTTTATGCGGTTATGGGAATTCAGTTGCGTGTTGCCGTCATTCCTCTGAAATGTGTTGAGTGAAAGGGGTTCTAGAAGATGAAGTGTTTATTCTATTGGTGTTTCAGGAGTAATGATGAAATTCTTGTACTCTCACGTAGCGACATGATAGATGCAGTGGGCAGCATGGGAATTGGAAGTTGAGGATCAAGGTTGCGGTTCAGTGTTGACAAGAATGTCACGAGCTCGGATAAGCAGAAAAGAATTCAGATGTTCAAAGTGAGCTGGTATTTTCTTTAGTGTCACCTGAGAACGGTGTTCTATGTAAGAGGCTTTGTGTATTGATTTGTGGACTGTTGGTTGGCTTTACAGAATTAGTACGGTTGGTGGTATGGAAGTGCAGACTTTGCTACCTGGTACGGAAGGTCGTGGGAGCGTATCCCACGGGGAAATTTGTATAAGTGTGACATATTAGTCACTTGATTGTTAAGGATTGAAACCAAGTATGGAGATTTTTGGTACTATCGTTAATGTGAGAGTTTATGCCTGGAAGGCGCTCTATTCCTTGGGTTGTGAACGGTGGGAGTTTGTTCCGGATTGCGATGACTGCTCCCGTATGTCATGAATAGGGCCATTTTGGGTCCTCGAAAAGTTGTTGGCCCAGTAAGGTATAATCAGAATCAGCTTGAGGTCCGTTGGTGGGTCTAATATGAATGTGTGCTCTAAGTCAGGTCGGATGCGTTCATTCGGCATAGCATTGCTTACAGGGGAGTCTTCGGGCATTGGATGTTATTCCCGTCATCATCTATTCCACGTAATACTCTATTTTGCCAGGTGGGTTGTGAGACGGCTTGATTATTCACACATGTATTGTGATCCCATGTAGCTTGTGGTGTTATATGAGCGAGATGACTCTCGAGATGCAGGTCATTTATTGTACCTTAGATGTGCTTGGGTTTTGTAGCGTGTGGCACTATCCGTCTCCCCAGGGATTGTATCATGCACTTGGCGTGCTTGTGGTCGATATTCGGGCATTTCGTGGGTACGAGCATTCTGGCTCGATAGGTATTTCCTTATAGATTGTTATGTGTGGATCGGGTGGCACGCCGCCACGGGTATATTGTTTGAATCGGGTTGAAGTGTTGCACGCCGCAACAGTGAGATGCTGAGTACAATTCCCTATATATATTCTTGTGTATTTTGTTCTCATTCTCTAAGAAGGGTTCATAGCATCAGTTCGACCGTTTTATTCGCTATGCGGGCTGGGTAGTTCTTTTCCAGATTTTGTTTTTCCTGATGTACCATATTCGAGTTTGTAGCTTGTTGGCGTATTGATGGGCGTAATATGAGATTTTGGCAGTATTTGAGATGTCTTATTGCCTGAGCATCTTTTAGTGAGTGAGATGAGGTTATTGGACCAGGGATCAGTGCGATCAGACTTGGCTCGTTCTAGGACGAACATATGTTTAAGTGGGGGAGAATGTAACGACCCGACTAGTCGTTTTGAGCTCTAGCTCTTCGTTCGGAGGTTAGAGGTCTTGGGTAGCTTTACTTCATGTATTATGACTTGTACGCGTAGTCAGAATTAAATTTCGGGAAGCTCATAGTTGATTCATATGAAAAGTCTCATTTCAGAAGCTTTAATAGGTTCCAATAGGTTCGTATGATGATTCCGGACTTGGGCGTATATTCGAGTTGAATATCGGGTCGCCCAGGAGCATTTCGACGCTTAATGTGGGAAGTTGGCATTTTGAAGGTTTTTGTTACGACCCAAAACTAACCCCTGTCGTGATGGCGCCTATCGTGGAACTAGGCAAGGCGACTCATTTCCAAAACAAAATGATATTTTCATTTCAAAGATAATTTCAAGGTTATTTAACATAACCTCCATTTAAAGAGTTCAAATCAAAGAAAAACAGAAGTGCGGAAAAGAAAAGCCCGACATCGGGGTGTCACTAGTCATGAGCATCTACTATAATCTGTCTAACAATATCAAGGCTAACTCATCCTGGAAAATAGCTAAATACTACTAGAGGAAGATAAGAGGGAGAAGAGCAGGGGCTGCGATCGCCAAACAGCTACCTTGCTATCTCCAAGAAAATCTATAACCAGAACACTCAATAACCGCTACCATGTCCAGCTACACCTGAATCTGCACACAAGTTGCAGGGAGTAACGTGAGTACGCCAACTCAGTAAGTAACAACAATAAATAAAGACTGAGCAGTAGTGACGAGCAATAAAGCATATAACGTTCATATCAGAAAATCTCAGTAAAATACCACATGCTTTTAAAAATCAGGATTTGAATCAAACATCTCGTTTAAACCAGTTTCAGTAAAAATCATTTAAAGACATTTTCCAACAGTTTTTCAAACAAAGCCTCAATGCAAAGGTGAGCAAAATAATGAAATCATATACAGCCCCTCGGGCAAACCTCACAGTCACTCGTGCCACTCGGGCATACCTCACAATCACTCTTGCCACTCGAGTATACCTCACAATCACTCTTGCCACTCGGGCATACCTCACAATCACTCTTGCCACTCGGGCATACCTCACAATCACTCATGCCTCCCAGTCACTCAGCACTCGGCACTCGCACTCAGTAGGTACCTGCGCTCACTGGGGGTGTGTACAGACTCCGGAGGGGCTCCTTCAGCCCAAGCGCTATAATCTGCACGGACAACTCACGTGCGATAATAATAAAGTATGCTGCAGGCGGGCAGCCCCCGATCCACACTCATCCTCACAAATCAGGCCCTCGGGCATTTCAATAAAACAGGGCATTTGACCCAAAACATTTATATGCATCAAAATAGAGTCATAAAACTAAGTTATGCGGTAAACAAATATAAATATGACTGAGTATAGATTTTCAATCGAAAACAGTGAGAGGATGATAAGAAACAGCCCCTAAGGGTCCAAACAATATTGGCGCAAGGCCCAAACATGGCATTCAGCCCAATTTACAAAAATTCTTTCTAAAACATATAAGTATCAAATGGTTTCAACAAAGTATGCAACTTTACAGTTGCTACGGGACGGACCAAGTCACAAATCCCCAACAGTTCACGCCCACACGCCCATCACCTAGCATGTGCGTCACTTCAAAATAATAGAATGATACGAAATCCGGGGTTCCATACCCTCAGGACTATATTTACCATCGTTACTTACCTCAAACCGGTCTAATCTCTACCCAGCAATGCTCTTACCTCTGGACTCTGCCTCCAAATGCTCCAAATCTATTCACAATCAGTATAATACCATAAATATACGCTAATGGAATGAATTCCACAAGAACAGCTTCAAAATTAGACCAAAACCCGAAATTGGCTCAAAAATTGCCTGTGGGGCCCATGTATCGGAACCCGACAAAAGTTATAAAATCCGAAAGCCCATTCAACCACGAGTCTACCCGTACCAATTTTACCAAAATCCGACCTCAACTCGACCCTCAAATATACAAATCTTATTTCCAAATTTTCTAAGTTCCAATCTCTGATTTACACCTCAAAATCATGGAATCTAGTCGGATTATTCGATGATAATTCAATATTATGGAGTAGAAATGATCACAAGGGACTTACCTCAAGTTTTTCTTGAAAATATATCAAAATCGCCTCTCCCCAAGCTCCAATTTGTCAAAATGGGATGAAGTCCTATTTTTATAATTCTGCCCAGACATCCTCGGTTCTGCTTCGATCTTGGCCTTCGATCGAGGTATTCGGTCCTGCCCCTCGATCCTGATTCTCGATCCTGGCCCTCGATTATGTCTTTGACCCGGCCTTCGACCGTGACCCTCGACCCTAGGCTCGATCATGCCTTCGATCGTGGCCCTCGACTCTGGGCTCGATCATGGCTTCGATCGTGGCCCTCGACCCCGAGCTCGATATGGGCTTCGATTGTGGCCCTCGACCCTAAGCTCGATCTGGGCTTCGATCGTGGCCCTCGACCCTGGGCTCGATCTAGGCTTCGATCGTGGCCCTCGACCCTGGGCTCGATCTGGGCTCACATCTGGGCTCGATTTCTGGGCAGAAGCAATTTCCAACAGAAGGAAATTGCAGCAGCTTCCATCTGAAACTCACCCGAGGCCCTCGGGACCTCAACCAAATATACCAACAAGTCCTAAAACATCATACGAACTTAGTCGAATCCTCAAATTACTTCAAACAACGCTAAAACCATGAATTACACCCCAATTCAAGCCTAATGAACGTTGAAATTTCTAATTTCTATAAACAACTCCGGAACCTATCAAATCACGTCCGATTGACCTCAAATTTTTACACAAAAGCCCTAAATGACATAACAGATATATTTCAATTTTCAGAATCGGATTCCGACCCCGATATCAAAAAGTCAACCCCCCGGTCAAACTTCTCAAAAATAAAACTTTCGGCATTTCAAGCCTAATTCCTCTACGGACTCCCAAATAATATTCCGGACACGCTCCTCAGCCCAAAATCATCATACGGAGCTATTGGAATCATCAAAATTCAAATCCGAAGTCATTTACATATAGGTCCATATCCGGTCCACTTTTCTAACTTAAAATTTTCAATTATGAGACTAAGTGTCTCATTTCACTCCGAGTTTTTTCCGGACTCGAACCAACTAACCCGATATAATATAATATAGCTGAATAACATAAAAATAAGTAGGAATGGGGAAAACATGGTTATAACTCTCGAAACGACCGGCCGGGTCGTTACAGTTTTAGAATTTCCTAAGTTTGCTTTGAGGTGGACTTTAGTGTAATCGATGTCCGTTTGGGGTTCCGAGACTTAAAATAGGTTCGTATCATGATTTGTGACTTGTGCGTAAAGTTTGGCGTCATTTCGGAATGTTTAAGTATAATTCGGACGCGTTCGGCGAAGTTTGAATGTTTGAAATTTAAAGAAAGGTTTCGATCGTTGATTCATAGTTTTGATGTTGTTTGGCATGATTGAGGCTTCGACTAGGTCTGTATCATATTTTGGGATGTGTTGGTATGTTTGGATGGGGTCCCAGGGACCTTGGGTTTGAAACGGATTCAAATCGGATTGAAATTTGGATTTGAGGAAATGCTAAAGGCTACTGAAGTATGGTGTCATTGCACCTGTGATGGTTTGAAATTATAATTGAACTTGATTTTGAAATATATACATATATATATATATTAGGCCGAGCCTTATTACATTGAGTTGTTAGCAAGTTATTTGAGAAACGATAAAGGTTATACTCACATTGTGTTCATATACTGTACCGTAAGCTTGTGTCTCGTAATTCGATAATTCCTTTTCTTTCTTGTGGATCAGGCCGAATGCCTCGACAGGATTATGTACCACACTCTCATGGGAGCGATCCGTTCATCTCCGCAGTATAATAGATGTATCAATGGTTCGTGCCGCTCGACCCTCGACAGTGTGCACGTTATGATAGGATCAGACTGATCGCCTCGATAATATCATATTCTTTTTGAGATATGGCCGTACTACCTCGGTATAATCATGCATAATATCGCTAGCAGTCCGAATATTCACGAGATTTTTTCTTCCACTGATGCCTTGCATTTTATATGGTATTTTTTTTTATTTGATATTGGCACTGGATATTTTCTGAGCTGTTGAGATAGAATACGAGATGAGAAATTGATATCGTTTAAAGAAATTTTTTGGAGATTGTGTTAGTTACAGATTTACCTCACTACTATTGTTATGCTTCTTATCTGTTTATGATTTACCATATTGATTTATTGGACTACTAGTAAGTGTTGATATCGACCCCTCGTTACTACTTCTCTGGGATTAGGCTAGATACTTACTGGGTACGCGTTGATTTACGTACTCATGCCGCACTTCTGCACTAAATGTGCAAGATCTGACAGGTGTTGAGGAGACTTTATGTGAGCTGTATTCCAGGCTACGCATTGCAGTCCACAGAGTCTCCATCGTACTATTTATTTTATCCTGTCTCATTTATATTCTAGACAGATGTTGTATTATTATTGTACTCTTGAGTAAATGCTCATGCACTTGTGACACAGGGTTTTGGGGTATCTACTGGGTGTTCTTTATTGTAGTTCGCGTAATTATTATCATTTCACCTTGTAATTTATACCTTATACGGAAATTAAAAAATAAAATTACGGGTTTTTTACGAGTACTGAATTTTACACTACTTATTCAATGGGATTCATAATTTCGAAAATAATAAAATGAGTAACCTAGTTGATTAATCACCGTTGGCTTGCCTGACGGCGACGTTAGGCGCCATCACGACCTATAGTGAATTTTAGGTCGTGACGTCCGTGGATCCGGTCTAATAATTTTTGCACTTCTTCCATTCATTTTGAATCTTCTGTATGGTACAATTTTTTTTTTATCTCTTCTCTTTATGCATATAATTAATAATGCCTCACAAACTAAAAGAGCTCACATGCACCAATAATATTCCCTTTTATGTGCCCAATGAAGCACAAATATATACATATATGATACTACATGTCTTGAAACCTCACGATATATTGCCCAGATAGCTCTTCTTCTCTCTGGAGTCATTAGCTTGGTTCCTGAATAAGTACCAAAATAAAGATCAAATTTTGTTTTCATCATATTGCTTCTTAACCAAGAATTTTTGTAGACTAAAGAGAAAAGAGGTTGAGACTGACCTAAGTAAAATGTCTTTGCATACTGTGCACATACTTCGCCACAACGATCATATGCTTCACTCAACAAGTCCAAATTCCCCGGAATAGCAATATCCGGCTTCACTTCTAAATCATCGGTAGATCTCAGTTGCCTCTTCACTAAAATTGCTTGCTTCAATACCACATCATAGACCTTTTTCTCTGATGACACAATCATTTCTCCAGCTGGGCTAGCCACCAAACTGGATTGTACAGAGAAACAGCTTCCATTTTCAGTTCTTCAATCTGCATTTAAAGAGCCAAAATTCCACCTTAGTCTCCTACCTTTATTGATTCTCCCACTCCACATCAAATTGCTATCTCGAGCTAGGAACCTGAATGATTCCAAAACACGGATTCCTTCTCGGGATGACGTAGAAGTTCCTTCTTTGAACGGTGTTGAAGCACAAAACGCAAATAGTGTCAGCATTGGGTACATTGGAGATTAATGGTGAGTTTTCCTGTCTGCAATGGACATACTTGGGTCTAAGCTATGATTTTAAATGTTACACTACTGTTAAATTATTTTTTAAATATTTTTATCTCTTAATTTTGATATTTAATCGCCTGTTTTGTTTACGCGCCTTTTCTATTATCACTATAAGGTGTTTGAAGATGGATGTTGGAAAATTGATGGGAAGATTGCAAGGATAATATTGATTTACTTGGATCGGCATCCAAACAAACCTATCCTCTAATTGAGTTCAAAGTAAAATCATGCTGCTATACTCATTCTTTATAAATTCTTGTGTCTTTGTTTGAAACATACAATGAGTGTCGATTATGTACATAAATATCATGAAGAACAAAAAGACTCCAACATATATATATATATAACGAACGAGCCAGTGAATATAACAAAATCGAACTTCTTTCACACTCATTTGTATCTGCCGTGTTTTTAAACTAACATTTTTATATGAATTATATTTAATATGTTGCGCGGGTAGAATACTAGTACACCTAATAAAAATAAGAAAAGCACTAAAATTCAAGAAATCATATTTTTTATTCATTGTTTTTCGTTAATGCTTCGGTACGTAACTTGAACTGAAAAACAACAGCATATAAAAAGGTGGAAGATTTGTTAGTGACAGCTTTTTACGTTACTTAGTATGAATCAATTATTTCTACAAAGAAAACGAGAACGATATAGTTTTTTAGAGAGGAAAATAGTAGCCCACACTTAGCCAAGAAACTTAAGAAAACATAATCAAGATACTAATTACATATATTTAATTATTCTTAGAAATAGATAAATCTGGATACTCATTAAATAATCTTCCATCACTTTCTTTTTTCTTTCCATTTTCCCCACCTATTCAAATCTCAAAACATTCTCCGAGATTCCACAATCCCCAAAAATACCAAAAACATAAAATTAATAATAAATAAATAAATACTATAGTATAAAAGAAAACACCTTTACATCATTACATGTTCCGGTCAGGTCACGAATCTGGTACGTACTCAATTCCCCATCCCTATCAGGTAACTAACAGCAAACAGCATTCTCACCGTTTCTTCCGGTCACCCGTCTTCCTTTTCTTTTCTCCCAGATCTCTCTCTCTCTCTCTCTCTCTCTCTCGCTATATATTCAAACCATTCTCAACTTCACATAATTTCTTCTTCTATTTTGATTTACAGTTAATTATTACAATCCTCTAAAGCATCGGCGACGGCAAAATGACATCGACGGCGGATGAATTCTCGAAGCTTAACATTGGTGGCGATTGGGCTTCCTCTGCTCCAAATCTCCAGAAAAACCTCTCTCTTCTTTCCCCTGAACAGGTTCTAATATATTTTTGCAAAAAGGATTACGTTCTGATTAGTGATTATCACTGCGAATTAACACATTGTAGACAGGCTATTTTACGGTATTTTTATTGTCAGTGTGTAAAAAGTTAAACTCGTTTGTGTAGTTGAATTGATATTGATTTTTATGTGTGGAGTTGAATTGAGATTGATGTGCGTGTGGTGATATTAGGTAGAGTTAGCGAAGGTGTTGTTAGAGAAGGAGCAAAGTCACTTGTTTCAGCATTGGTCAGAGCCTGGAGTTGATGATGATGAGAAATGTGCCTTTTTTGATCAGGTGTGTCCAGCTTTTTTTATTCTGATTTTTTATTTTTATAATTGTTTTTCCGGATGCATTTGTTTGTTTTAAATAAACTCGATTTTGATGTCACCATGGTACAACCTATGCATATTTAAGCTGGCTAGACTATGATCAAGTTTTACTTTTGAAGTATTTTTCTTTTCTTTAAAGCTCCGTTCTTGACTTTCACTTTCATATTGTTGAATATGAAATGTTATCCACAAACAAAGAAATCGTAATAAGAAGAGGAGCCTTGGCGTAACTGATAAAGTTGTTACCATGTGACCAGGAGGTCACGGGCTTGAGCCGTTGAAATAGACTCTTGCAGAAATGCAGGGTAAGACTGCGTACAATAGACCCTTGTGGTCCGGCCCTTCCTTGGACCCCGCGCATTGCGGAGCTTAGTGTACCGGGCTGCCCCTTTTTTTAAAGAAAGAAATCGTAATAAGGGATTATCATCCTCAGTAATTTGAGTGGGAATATAATTATATAAATACTGAAGAACCAATAAACGCCAAAGCAGAGTCTACGGTTAGTGGTCAGTGTTACTGGTGGATTTCAGATTACAGGCAAATATAGATCAAATGTGATTTTTAGCCAGTTTGGTCAAGCTTCTTTTTGGCCAAAAGTGCTTTTTTTCCTTCCTAAAGTTAAGGCGTTTGACCAAACTTTTAGAAGGAAAAAAATGCTTTTGAGTAGAAACAATTTTTGAGAAGCAGAAAAAAATAGCTTCTCCCAAAAGCACTTTTGAGAAAAATAAGCTTAAAAGCACTTTTGAGAAAAATACGCTTAAAAGCACTTTTTAAAAGCTTGGCCAAACCCTTATTACTGCTCAAACGCGCTTTTCAAATTAGTTACCCAAGCACAAACTGCTTCTTATCAAAAGTACTTTTTTGAAAAGCACTTCTCAAAATAAGTTGATTTTATAAGCTTGGCCAAACCCGCTTTTAAACAGACTGGTCGATCCTGGCTTACATGCAACATGTAAATCAAAGGGAAAAAAAACAGGTTGATCCTCTCCTCAAGGTCCAATTAGCACCTTCAATATAGCTTTGTTCAAAAGAATGCTTACTGAGAATAGCGAATGCTCAAACCAATTCCCCGATCAATGATCTCCAATCTCTCCAGTTAAGACCAGGGATAAATAGATTAAGACGACATCGAGGAAAAATGAAACATATTGAACCACACTGACTCTATAAATGGGGTTAACGGAATGTACCCCCTTTATGCTAGAATTTTCTGACCAATGAATACTGCTCAGAGTAGCTTTGGCTTCAAGACTCCGGAGTCATCAACTCATATCTACTGAGAAATCGACTCATATGTAACTGGAAAGCTTCTGCATGTCAACCTTGGCACCTAACACGGAGAGAATTCTTTTGTCCTAGTTGTGTGGTGTCTCTACTATTGATAAGGGAAATGCACCTTGGCTGTCTTTGCAGCGCCCTGTATTTTTCCCCACAACAAAGCTTCATCAGGACGGGCGCCAGAATCAATCCCATCAAACTCTTGTTTTTTGATGTACACAACAAAATCTGCACCATTGCATATCATATTGGCATCACAAACATGGTGCTTAGGCAACCCTCCTCTTAGGATAATAATAATAATAATAATTCCGGTCTTCTTGGAACCAACGACGATTTCACCATTTATTGCCCTGATTTCTCCTATGATGTCAATGACTATACCAGGATTGGGATCTGGCAGTCTGGATTTTCCTTTTAGAAAGAATGGAAGTATAGCATGTCACACAGTGAAACCATTGGTCAAGCCTGGAAAGAAGACAGGCTATGCATTGTGTTTCTTTCTTTTGAACAATTCAAGCTGACCAACTAGCTTTCAATTGCAACTGAATTTTAACAGTGCAAGCAATTTAACTCCCATTAGGTTGTTTTGGTTACTTACATGCTGAAATTCGGGATGTGATAAGGTTGTAGTTTGCTGTTTGCAAAATTAAAAAATTGATCTTGTTTCTCTTTTGCGGTTTAAAGCTTATATGACAATTTATATGAAGCATTTGCTCGTGCTTAATTATTCAAACAATACAGTAGCCAAAATTTGGAGTTTGTTGTCGTTGTTGAATATTGTAGAGCTGGTGGTTGTGGCAGTCTTGTAATGCCATAAATGTTATCATTTCCTGTTGGGCTTGTTTCCAATGTCTTCTACGCTTGTATTCACTTCTTACTTTAATTGTAATAATTATGAAGACTTAAGTGTTATTATTATGCTTTCTTTCAGATTGCCAAACTTAATTCAAGTTACCCTGGGGGTTTGGCAGCATACATTAACACCGCTAGGGAGCTTTTAGCTGATTCAAAGGCTGGAAAAAACCCGTATGATGGTTTTACACCTTCCGTAAGTCACTGAATCCTGTGTTACTGCTTTAGCAAAACCTATTTTGCTAGTTTTCTCTCTATAGAAGGTAACGTCAACTGTAACTTTTTTCATCAAGCAACACACAGAAGCTCAACTTGTGTTTTTATCTAATTTATTGGATTGGGTGCATGTTTGAAAGTTTTGATTTGGTACATATATTTCGTTTTATGTCTGTCAGAAATTAGTGCAGGTGCTGCTTATAAAAGAAACAATCTATATTTCAGAAATCTGGTGAATATTGTTTATGCAGCTACTTTTTTCCTGATACTATGCAGCTACAGTAATTTATTGTTTAGACGGAGTGTTGAGAAAAGTGTGCCACTTAAAGTACTTCTAAGCTACAACTGCGGTAGATAGTAGTGGTGTATGTTGCATTAGTAGAACATCCAAAAAATACCTTATTAGCTTTGGTTAGGTTTTCATGCCTACTGGTCGACATATTGAAATGCGAAGTTTAGCAGGTTTTGGCTATTTTTAGGTGCTTCAAGCCTTTGCTAAAGGTCAAAGTAATGAGTTTATGCTTTTTAATCCCAAACTGATCATATATTTTTCCTTCACAAGATATTATGATAGTCTCCAAATTCATAATGGAAACTTTTTATTGAGAAATTATTCTTTGCTGTCAATAGTCTTTTATGAGATTTGTCACACTTCCTTTTCTTGTGAAAAATGATATCTGATGCTCGATGTTGTCAGATTTTGATTGTATTTCCTTGCTCACTCCTCTTACCTTGAAAAATTCGGAAAATAATTGAATTCTTACTAATACTTATGTAACAAGCAGTCAAGCACTTAAAACTTAGATAATATATTGATGTCTGCTCTAGATTAATGATGCATTAAAAAATGTAAGTGAACTTGTGCAGGTTCCATCTGGGGAGGTTCTGACATATGGTGATGATAATTTTGTTCAATTTGAGGAGGCTGGAGTCAAAGAAGCACGGAAGGCTGCATTTGTTCTTGTTGCTGGAGGCCTCGGAGAACGTCTTGGGTACAACGGAATAAAGGTAGAGCACGTAAAAGTTTCATGGAGCATCATTTAACCATCACAAGATACATTTCTGATGTTCAAACAATTCTTTTGGTTGGTTGGTCTAGAGCTTATTTTGATTTTTGTCTTCAGTGGGTAAAATATGCAGAATATTTTGCAACTTGATTAGTAGTTGTATTCTGTCATTTCACCATGCAACTACTAATCTAATGTCTGGCTGCATAAGATCTAGTTCTGTGACAATTCCTTCTAATTACTTGCAGGTGGCCCTTCCTAGAGAAACAACTGCAGGGACATGCTTCTTACAGCATTACATTGAAACTATTCTTGCTTTACAAGAAGCTAGTTGCAGCCTTGCCGAAGGTTGGTAGTAGTGCATGTTATGATTTTGTAAATATTTTCCGTAAGGGACAAAATTACAGTTAAACTGCGTCTTGTTCAGTCCCAATTTTTCATCGCACCGTTAGCATAGTAAACCAACAAATTATAGAAGTTGGCAATTTGGTGTAACCCAAGCTCCGGGAGGTACCTCTTCCTGGACTGTTATGTTAGGGACTCAATTTTAAGGAGGTTGGGAAGGGTGGTTGTGCTAGGGGATCCAGTCGCAAGTTTAAGATTCATGAAGCTGCTTCCAAGATTTGTTGACCAGTGTTTCTATTTGTGGAGTTTCCAAAATTTTGATTCTTTAGAAACCTTTTAGAAAGTTCAGAAAACAATTTAAACCTTATATTCTATGCACATAGTGAGGGTTCATATAGCCGACCCTAACTGGTTTGGGATCGATGCATAGTAGTAGTAGTAGTCAGTGTTGTAAATAGCGAGCGCTACGTCGCTAATAGTGTGTGGCAACGCGAGGCGAGGCAGCTGTGCTTTTTTGGTCTGTTGCGTTGCGAATCATAAAAGGCGAGCGCCTCTGCCTGTGTAGCGAGAGGCGTTGCGAGGCGACACTATTTGGAAAAAACGGAAGAAAAGGCAGCGATTTAGATTAAAACACAAAATTAGGGCTTGGGTTTCACTTCTTCTCCTTCAGCGACGAGCAACGACCATTTCTTAGCAGAAAAATTAGGGCTTCGTCTTCTTCTTCTTCTTCCATCATCAGCCATCAGCACACTAACTCAGGTATGTTACTTTCTTTTCTTTTCTTCTTCTTCTCCTTTCTTCTTCTACTTTCTTCTTCTTCTTCTTCAGCTGTCTTTTTCTTTTTTTCTTCGCTCTGGTCGACTTCACCATTGCTGTCTTCTTCTTTTTTCTTTTTCTTCTTCTTTCTTCTTTCTTCGGTGATCAGCTCTTTTTTCTTTCTTTGCTTTGTTTTTCTTCTTTCTTTGCTCTGTTTTTCTTCTTCTTTCTTTGCTTTGTTTTTCGACCAGAGCTCTGTTATTTTTTTGGGTTCTGTTTTTCGACCAGAGCTCTGTTTTTTTTTTGGGTTCTGTTTTTCGACCAGAGGCAGAGCAGAGGCAGTAGCCCTTTTTTTTGTTTGCTCTGTTTTTTCAATTATAGACTTATAGTCTTATAGAGTAGAATTAATTGCATATTGACTTGATAATTTTTTTTCTATAAAACAGCATTGAAATGGCGTCATCCGATAGTAATAAATGAAGAAGATGATAGCCAATATAATGCTAACATTCATGAAGTTGTAGAATTTGAAAATCTTGAAGAAGAATAGATGTTGTTTGGTTTAGACTATTAGACTTTAGTTTATGAATCTACTATGACTATCTTTTGAGTCTTTAATTTTTGAATTGATATATTTATTAATATATTATTGTTATTGAGTTTTTAGTTATATGTATATAATATTTTATGTTTTTGTATAAATTGTCGCTTCACATCAAAAAGGCGAGCGCTTCGCTGAGCGCCTCTCGCCTGAGTGATGCGGGCCCTCGTCGCTATTTGTCGCCGCACGCTATCCAAAACACTGGTAGTAGTAATAGCAGTAGAAATAAAAGAAATGTTCCTTATGGATAAAAACGGTGTCAAGAATTCTCTTCCTTGGCGTAGAAAACAATACATACAAGCTAAAAAAGATTGGCTAAAAAGAATATCTTTATGCATAGAGATCTGCTAACATATCATGTTTCGGCCACCTAAAAGTATGATACATATCCTTAATACAATAAACATGTAGGAGTTTCCTGGCAACTAACAGCTTCCTTGTAATTAGGCAACTGCCAAGCGGAGATTCCTTTAGCTATTATGACGTCAGATGACACACATTTACGTACCATGGAGCTCTTAGAAAAAAACTCCTTCTTTGGGATGAAACCCACACAAGTAAAACTGCTTAAGCAGGTGAGCAACTGATCTGAAGAAGCCTATGAAGAATTAAGTCATAGTATCAGAACTCATATATTTCTTGATTTTTTTGCAGGAAAAAGTTGCCTGTTTAGATGATAATGAAGCACACCTTGCTCTGGACCCCCATAATAAATATAGAATTCAGGTGGATAATTGTATGCTGAATGCTCTTCCTATATTTAAAGATATGAATATTCTTGTATTCAATTGATGTTATTAACTTTTTCGGCTGAAAGTGCCTGAGTTTTGCCTATGCCTCTGCTTTATCAGACAAAACCTCATGGCCATGGAGACGTCCACTCACTTCTTTACTCAAGTGGCCTTCTTAAAGTTTGGTATGTTTTTACCCCTTTTCCCCCCTTTTCGTTTAAACCTTTGCTTTCTTTCTGCCATTCTCGTACACCTTAATGTGATTTTGGATGAACCAATGAACTACCCCTTTTAGCCTATATAAAAGTAATCAGTTAGAGAAAGATGGATGAAGGGGAGCCTTGGAGCAACAGTAAAGTTGTCTCCATGTGGCCTATAGGTCACGGGTTCGAGCCGTGAAGCAACCACTGCTTCCATTAGGGTAAGCTGTCTACATCACACCCCTTGTGGTCTTCCCTGGACCCCTGCGTGAATGCGGGATGCTTTGTGCATCGGGCTGCCCAGTTTGAGAAAGATGGTTACCCTTTTCTTTTGTAATTTCTGGTCTCATTCCATTGCTTTTTAACTTGAACTATAATCTTTAACCATGATCTTTATTTTTCTGGACCCTACCTTATACAGTGTATCCATCTTTGAAGTGAAGAAATGGAATTCATACTTTCAAGGCTTTTTTCCTTCGTGTCCTGGAAATAAAAGCTGATGTAAAACCTTTTCATTATAGCCTGTATCTCGTCACTATTGCACCCAGTTTGTATTGATTTTTTAAGAGGTGCACGTTTCACTTAAAAAGAGAAAGAGAGTTAACATATTTCTGTGATTGATGGTCCAAATTTTGTGCAATCTAGGCATGATGCAGGCCTAAGATGGGTTCTTTTTTTCCAAGACACCAATGGTCTACTTTTCAAGGTTAGTTGGATGCCTTATCTCTTTTTTGTTTCTTTTTGTTTTTGAATTGTTTCATAATCTGCTCATGTATGTTAGGACAATTTTATCAATCTGTACATTTCATTATCTTCCAGGCAATTCCAGCAGCGCTAGGTGTCAGCGCGATAAAACAATACCATGTCAATTCTCTTGCTGTTCCTCGGAAAGCGAAAGAAGCCATTGGTGGCATTACCAAGCTCACTCATAAAGATGGTACGCAGATGAGTAACTTACATCTAGCTTTGCATCTTGTAGTGGCCCAGGGAAAAGAACAGAAAAGTAGTAATAAATGCTGTGAACTTCGCAATGTTGGTGGCTTAATCTTTAGCCAAAATTTTAACAGGTCTCAAAAGTACTTGGATACTATCTGTCCGATCAGTTGATTATGATCCTATGAGTTGGTTGCCTATGATCTTCCAACAGCATTTAAGCTGGTCTTTTGAAAAGGTAACTTGAGACGAGGAATAGCAGGATCTGTCTGTTTCATGCCTGATTTCCTCAGTACCTGATGCTCCATACAGGGCATGAGTGGGAGAACATATACATACTTTAGATGTGCTATAATTGAGCAAACATTTGATTATAGAGATTCTTCAAAAACGTTGGACCTCTCAAAGGTATGTAACAAGGAGAAGATGAGAGAACTCTTAGTTATTTAAGATAAAATAGCCCTGAGAAATTTGTGGACTATGTGTCAGAAGATTCTGGTTGCTGATATCACTTTTTACATACAGTTATGGGTTGCAAGGGGGCTACTTGGACAGGTTTATAGAAATAGTTGGGTAGTAGGTGAAGCCACTCAGGATCATGTTTCCCCTATAGCTGAACTTACCCAAGCTTCTCTGAGTGGAAATGTTTTCTGAATAGTCGAGTCGGTTAATAAATATGTTAAGCCTTACAGTTTTTTCTTTTGAAAATTATGATCACACTGACTCTGCAATTATAAATAACATGATTCCATGCGGACTTGTGATCACCATCCTTTGTTGAACTATTAATTTTGAGATAGCTCCTCATATCATTGAACATATTATGAAAATAAACATTTTCTTGATCTGGTTGTAAGGTACAGAGTGTGCAGTGGCTGCATGCAAATGAGCTCTACTTCACTACAATTTTGAGTATTGAAACTCCTAGATGTGGATAATGTGATGAATAAATGTTAGAAATGAAGTGTTATGCGAGGGAGGAAGTCCCAAACCAACTAAGGAAAGATAATAGTTAAACAATTAAAATTTAATTAAAAAGTTGTAATTCACAGAAATAGAAAGGGATAAATTACAATAACTGACCCCATGAGCTTTAGCTTTCGACTTAACTTTTTCTTCCGAGCCTTCTCTGTATACATGAAGAGTCAATTAACAGTTGAGTTATCGAAGAAATTAAGCAATTTAGACAGGTTGAAATTGAGTTGTAAAATTTCAAAAAATGGTTTTGAAGTCAAAAATCAAACGGAAAAGGGTCAACTATACCCCTCTACTTTAGTATATTGTTCATATCTACCCTCCGTTATACTATCGGGCCATATCTACCCTTACCGTTAGTCAAACTTTTTAAAAATACCCTCCACCCAATGGAAAGCCACCAGATTAATAAAATAATCATTTTAAAAAAATTCATTAACCCATAACCCGTTAAACTCATCACTTAAAAATATGTAACCTAAATTTCTGAAGCGTCTTAACATATTTTATTTATTTAGAGAGTGATGGTGGAAGTAGGATTAGTAAGAACTTATATTTTTGGTTATTAGTTGTTCATGGTGGCATTAGGATGACATGTTGTCACTTTTTTTTCTTTTTTTTTTGTGGTTATAATATGGTATCCCTTTGTCTAATGTTATGCATACTTGACAGTTGGTTTGTATGTTGGTAACAACTGATATATACTTTAATAATACTTGTGTTTGGTTAATACATGAAGTTAGTGTACTTAGGTTGTTAAGTTGCTTTCCAACTTGTTGGTGTACTTTCTTCATTCTTGATGAATTCCTTAGACTGTAGCTTGATATTAAATTGAATCTCCTCTAATTATTTTCTAATTTTTGTTCATTATAAGTTCAGTTGTTACTAAGAATTATGAGTATCCCATCCCATAGTTTGGAATCTAACTTTGGTTCTTAAGGCGAGATTTGACGATAATTACTTGTTGCCCAAATGCTTAAAGCAGAATAAGAAAATCATGATGCGTGAATACTCATCAACAAAGGCTCACTGTTGGAGGAAGAAATACTTTGGTAGATGCCCTAAGACTTCAGAACTGTTAACCTAATAAGATGTTATAACCATTCAAGTCATGGTGGAAAGAAAATTATGATGAATACTCGGTACAGTTTGACATGGTGGAAAAAAAGAAGAGAGAAGTTAGAAGAAAAAAAAAGAAATTGAAAAAGGTAGAATATAATAAACATACAATAAGGATATTAAAAGAATTGGGACTCAATATATAAATGAATATATGATTGACGAAGGAGATGATAATATGCGAGGAAGAAGTGCAGTAAATAAAAGAGGTTTAACGGGTTATTAATGGATTTTTTTAAAAAAATATTTTTTTAATTTGGTGGCTTTCCGTTAGGTGGAGGGTATTTTTAAAAAGTTTATCTAACGGTAAGGGTAGATATGTCCCGATAGTATAACGGAGGGTAGATGTGAACAATATACCAAAGTAGAGGGGTATATTTTACTCTTTTCCCAAAATCAGATTAGTAAAACCAGACATAACAAAAGGACAGACCCTTTTTGTATTCTTTTTACATCCATCATCAGCTGTATCAAGAACAAATTCTGAGCTGTTGGGAGCTTGAAGCCGCGTTTAGCCGTTTAACTAACTGTTATTTGCCAATTCAGACCTATTTTACTCTGCACGCAGATTTGGTCCTCCGTGTAATCTGCACCTCCGTGTAATCTGCCTGCTATGCTTAATTGAATAAACTGGCATGGTCCTGAAATCAATTTAAATCAAAGTTGGAGGGTCTCAAAATTGTTTCATCCGCTGAATCATCAAAAAGTAAAAAACAAAACAATCAGTTGCTTTTAAGCAATGCCACTATATGCCATAGCTTGGCCAAGTCACGACAAGTTGGGCTGCTTCTGCCTGTCAAATTTAACCCATGAGCACATAAATTATGCTGTCTTCTATAAAGGGTGACATTTGAGCTCTTTTAATGTATACGTTAATTAACTTCGGAGTCTTTTCTGTTTCATTTGTGATATTCTTCATCAGCAATAATTGTCTGGGATTCAGATTCTAATGTACTTTTGCTCTTAGGTTAGTACTGCGAAAAGATTGATGTTGAACATGGTAGGGGTACTATGTGAAAACTCATGTGGGTCTATCTGACAATAAAAAAAAAATCCTTTCTAGGGCGAACAATGGTGATTAATGTGGAATACAACCAGCTCGATCCATTGCTTAGAGCTTCTGGATATCCTGATGGCGATGTCAATTCTGAAACAGGCTATTCACCTTTTCCTGGAAATATAAATCAGGTATGTCTTGTAGTCTATATGCTGAAGTGTCCTTTTATTTTCTTTCTTGCCATTTTTTCTCTGTAATGACTCAAGTTATTTGCCGTAGTATTTTACACATAAATTATTTTACCACTTTGTATAATAACCCAGATATTCCTGAAGTTCTTGGTAATTTTTGCCCATAATGCATGGATCCCCGTGGTTACAACTATCATGAAAACCTCCGTTCTTTGATGTTTTGGGTAATAAAAATCCTTAATCACCTATACATGGGGACCAATTCGCTTTGCGACGTTGGCGGACTTGATTTTAACATGCGAACTGATTTCTGTAAAGTAACTAAGGATAAAATGCTAATATGTTACTAGATTAGATGAATGCAAATTTTAAAAAGAAAATTACATTTTTCCTAAAAGTATATGTAAGGAAACACCTGATAATTATAGATGCCAATACAATTAAGGAAGATGACTGTCTTCATTAGGGGTGTGGCAAAAATGGCCCAAGCCCATCTAACCCGCCCAACATTTTACGGTTTGGGCATTGATACAATTTTCTGATGGGCTGATTTGGGCATTGCCCATTTCAACCCGTGGAATAAACTTAGCCCAGCTGCAACCCGTGAAAGTCCCCAAATCCAACCCGTGAAGGTGCCTATTTTACAACTGTATTTGTTTTCTCCACTTCCGCGTTTCGTCATCTACTATGAGAATTATGCTTATCCCCAGTTTTCCTTTATTTCTTTCTGAAGATTCCTAGAAAACTATATGCCAAGATTCTAATTCATTTTAGATGGCTTAATTTGATTGGTTATTATTTTTCTCTAACTTTTTAAAGTAATGGTTACTTTAATTATTCAGATTAAATTTTAAATTAGTAGAAGGCACATATTAATTTAATCATGACACAAATATTATCGTTAAAAAGTTTCCAAGATCTTGAATTTAATGTACTTCTTAATGAGTATACCTATGCAGTAGTATTATGTATTGTGATTATATGATTATACCTAATTACTGGTTTACTAGTCATAATTAATTTAGGAAAGTATTTTGTTTTTCCAATCTATGTTTAAAAAATTGTAATGAAAAGATAAATTTTTTGTTGTTGATTTAATTAATTGAGTCGCTTGAAAATGTTTATTGATGTCTATATTGGTATATCTTATTAATTTATTTTTGATACCACATATAAGAAATAAAACGATGGTAATCATTGTCAAATATTTTTATAGGATATGTACTTATGAAAATTTCCTTAAAAGAAAGAACAAAAGTTGGGTTGTTGGGCTATGACCCATGATTTAGCCCATCTTGACCCAGCTCATCTTAGCCCAAGTAACTTTTCGGCAGGTTTGGGTAATGACTGATCTATTGATCCAGCCCATCTTGACCCGCCCAAATTCAGCCCAAACCGCCCATTTGCCACCCCTAGTCTTCGTTAAATGTACAGCGCTTATTGGAAGTTATATTATATAAAGAGTTGCTTGGGCAGAGGATCTCATCAGAAACAGAGAGGTGAAGTGCCCCTTCTTTATGACAGTAGTTTATAATTTTTCGAGCATGTAGTCAGCGGTAGTAATCATGCAAATTATGCTGTAGAGGCCAAGTTCCTCTGTAGAATAGCTTTCCTTTTTTTTTTTGGTTACTTTCGAATAGAAAGTAATGTCTTACCTATGGCTGTCTTCATTTGCAATGCAGTTAATCTTTGAAATTGGCCCTTACATTGAAGAGCTCACAAAAACAGGAGGTGCAATAAAGGAGTTTGTTAACCCTAAGTAAACATCTACTCTTATATCTCTATACAAGACTTGTTTGTTCAATGTTGTGGTGTCGTGTTGCCTGCTATTCCTTTGAAAATATATGCTGGTTATCTTTTTATTGAATTTTTGCTGTAAGTCCAGGAAATTTTTCCACGAAAAAAAATTGTTGAGAAATGAACCACTGAATTTAATATGCTGCTAGGAATAAAAAAAGCTAAATGCAAATGAGCTGAACTTGATTCTCATAAAGTAGAAATACGGATCAGCTCAGATGCTTTATGTCCAATATGTTTGCTCGCTTTTAAGACATTACATTATACCGAAGATAGGAGTTTATGCTGATCTAATCACCTGACGGTATATCATCTATGGCTTTCCCAGTCCGATTTAAATCTCAGTTCCGAGATCGAATATTTCAAGTGTTTGTTAAGATGGTATGAAACAGAAGACAGTGATGGCAAAGTCGAGGAGAGCAGAGAGAGGTCATGATGTCACAATTCCTGGTGTGAGGGGAAGTGGTGGAGAGTGTGGATTTGCTGAAGAAGAGACACTGGTCATGGCGTTTGGATGCTTTCCCCTTCGTTATTGTAGG
Organism: Nicotiana tomentosiformis; assembly: GCF_000390325.3. Classification (NCBI taxonomy): domain Eukaryota; kingdom Viridiplantae; phylum Streptophyta; class Magnoliopsida; order Solanales; family Solanaceae; genus Nicotiana; species Nicotiana tomentosiformis. Next base: position 84,630,450 of record NC_090815.1, read on the forward strand.
TGTTTGGCTTCTAGCTGTAGTACCTAGCTTAAACATTGAGGATGCTTGAGAGTTCCTGGTGCCCTTGTCTCCCTTCATGTTCTCATCTTCCTATTCACTGTTTGGTCCTTTGATTTCAAGTGCTTTGTTCAGTATACCAAGGTGAATGTCATACAGCGAACATATCTTTATAAAGTCAATCCAGCTAAGTTCTCTGGAATATAGAAGCTCTGCTTCTTTACCTTCGGAAGCCGGCTGGTTCGCTGTTCTCTAAAGATCTGGAGAGATTTAATTTGATTTCATGAAGCAACAGTACATCTATTCAAAGGAGAAAGAACTTTCAGCAGGCTTCCTTATCCTTTAGAGGAGACATTCGATACTAACTCTTGAACACTGGCCATGGAACTGAAGCTAAAGCTGTTGCTGCAAGCCTGCAACTGAGAAGTGGGACTGGAATGTCTTCGGATATCCTCAGCCACAATTTCATAAGCTAATTAAGGAGCAGCGTGTGGAGTCTTTTGTATTCTAGGGCTTTCATGTTGCTAAGATGAACACTGGTATTGCAGTTTGTTCACGAGGGATGGGATATTCTGCACACAACCTTCCCGTATCCCATTTGCTGGGAAGGTTTATTTTTGTCGTTTTGGCAAGACTGGAACATTAACATCCAATGACATGTAGTTCTCAAGGGTTGGTGGGTTGACTGACAGTGAGGACTTAGAAAGAGAAATGATTCCAACTCTTACTCTGGAAATTTTTGCATCTTGCCATTTTCTGTTTTTTTGGGACAGTCTGGTGATGATCCTAAGGTTGCGCTTAAAGGGATTGATTAGGCATCTAAATCAATTAAAAAAACATGCCAAAAAAAGTGGAGGTGATGCACCTGAGAGTGTAGCGTAGTGGTCAATGAAGTGGGTGCAAACCTTGTAGACCAGGTTTCATATCCCAGAGTGAATTAACAGTAGGCGATTTCTTCCAATCTGTCTAAGCCTTGGTGGTAGAGTTATTGGTATCTTTGTTGGTGGGAGGTAGCAGGTACCCGATGGAATGGTCGAGGTGCACACAAGCTAGCTTGGACATCACCTCTGTCAAAAAAAGAAAAAAAGGTGGAGGTGATGCTGTTCAGACTGTGCGCTTAAAGGATTGATTAGAGGCTCGTACTTTATAATTCATTTGCTTATTTGTTGTCTTTTTATACCTGTTTCTTCTAATTTCAACAGTTAGGCACATTGGTTGTTAAAATTCTCTCTTGTGATTTTAGTAGCTGATTTACCTCTTCTTGACTAATTTATGGCATCTCTTGCTGTAGGTATAAAGATGCTACCAAAACTGCTTTCAAGTCCTCAACTCGACTTGAATGCATGATGCAAGATTATCCTAAAACGCTGCCTCCATCAGCTAGGGTTGGATTCACTGTAAGTTCATACTGCTTTTGGCTTCTGATTTTGTTACATACGTTGTGAGTCATCTATGGTCAAGTTATCCAAGTGTGGAGATCACAATGCTTCTTACAATGACTCAGGTGATGGATGCTTGGCTTGCTTATGCACCTGTGAAAAACAACCCAGAAGATGCTGCCAAGGTATGATGAGAGGTTATTGAAATAATTTTATCCATCATATGTGGAGAAATGATTTCAGTAAATTGGCAAGTTTCTGTAAATTGGGGCTGGCATAACATTTTGATCCTCATGACAAAAGCCATCTTCCCTACTTCTAGTTCTTGCTTCTCATCGAAAGCTCTGATGATCTAGTGCTGGCTATATATAACAAATGTATTTTTCTCTGCTGGTTGGGTGTGGACCCCACCTGAGCTCCATTCTGAAAAATTTCAGTACAGAGGCCATAGGACTGAAGAATTGATGCTTCTGGCTTTTTCTTTCTTTTAATTCGACGTTTAGTTTTGTGTCAAATAGTTACCAGAAAATTTTCCAATTTAGGATGTTATCAAGTGTTTTCTCAAATGATTTCTGCTTCAAGCTCTTTACTGAGTTATTTAGATCTTATGCATACTCGTCAGATACTGTAATTTGGTTGTGTAGGTATTTCGTATCACAACCCAAGCATGTTTGTGGAGGCAGCATTTCCCTGTGGGATCCGAGATGACATTGTTGAATCTCTTTCTTGCATATGCAATCATAAGCTTATAATTAATTGGCATGCTTTGCTAAAATTTTCCCTCAAAGTAAAAAATGCAGTGGCATATTCCTTCTACTTTACTTTTTCCTTCGTCGTTTATAGCCACTATCCTAAGCCCTCTTTCACCAACTAAGAAAGTTGAAACAGCTTACTGACATTCTTAAGTCTTATGTTCTGACTTGTATTTCTTTGGCTTGGCATTTTTCGAAGTCTTTCTCAACAGTTGTTACTAACAATAACTCATAGGTAGTTATTGCTCTTGACGTGATTTGTTGTGGTTCACTAACTATTTTTTAATTGTCTCCTTTAAAATGATAGGTGCCGAAAGGAAATCCATATCACAGTGCCACTTCAGGAGAAATGGCCATATATCGCTCTCATAGCCTCATTCTAAGAAAGGTATTTCTTTCCTTCTGGGAATTCAAGTGAAAAGTTGAACTTTTCAGAGTAGTTCTTTCTTGACCTACGGGTATTGATACATTATGCACCAATTTTTGTGCAAACATCTACAGGATATAATATAAGGGAAAAGATTGCTGGAATCTGAAAGAGGCCTTTTAGGTTTTTACCATGCCCTTATAGTTTTTAAGTAACATTTAAACCAGCGGAATGACAATAGAAAAAAAAGACAAAGCAGAAGTTAAAAAGAAGAGTTGCAGCTCATCACTGGTTAGAGAACAGTATATCAGAACATTTTTATTTATAGTCATGTGCTGAACGAGTGGTTAGCAAGTCCAAACATAAGGTTACAGTTATGTACATTAACTTGGGTTATTACTGAAGATCCTTTTGTTTGGCCTCATAATAAAGCAATTTTTGGTCCTGCAACCTACTGTTTTCAGACGTTCACCTTTGGGCGTGTTCCTTGACAAAAAGATAGGAGAAATTTTGATTCTGAAACTTCTAATTGTGATAATATGAAGATAACTATCAACTCTTGAAACACTTTCCTAACTTTTTCCTTTCGTAATAGCCAGTGCCACAGATGAGTTCAGTTGGTAAACCTGTGTCGATCTAGTTGTGTGCATCAGTTACACTACATCTCTTTTTATTACAGGCTGGTGTCAAGATAGATGATCCGGTTATTCAAGTCTTTAACGGACAGGAGGTGGAAGTATGGTCTCGAGTTGTGTGGAAGCCTAAATGGGCGCTTACTTTCTCGGAAGTAAAAAGCAAAGTCAGTGGAAACTGCTCCATTTCACAAAGATCTACAATGGCAATCAAGGGGCGAGATATTGCCCTTGAGGATCTTTCCCTTGATGGAGCTCTCATTACTGAGGCTGTCGATGGTGCTGAGGTATGTCTCAAGTCGTTGATCAAGTTCTGATCTGGATGGCATTATAGGGGTGTATCAGCACCCCTGATATGTCTTTTAATTGATATATGAGTGCCTATATGCTTGTAATTCGTCCTCCCCCCGGGTTCAACATTTGTGATGAACATATCAGTTTGATCTTTGATACACTTACTGAGAATCATTTGTACAGGTGAAAGTGGGAGGTTCTGTGCAGAACAAGGGTTGGACAATTGAAAATGTCGACTGTAAGGATACTTCAATACCAGAAGAAATAAGAATCAGGGGTTTCAGATTCAACAAGGTTGAGCAGTTGGAGAAAACATATACCGAGCCCGGAAAATATTTTTTGAAGCCATAAGGTTGACACATCTGTACTGATTCAAAATTCTTTAGGAGCTCTGAGGTTTAGCTTGGTTAAACTGTGGATATTTATTGCAGATTCTGTTGCTTACGTTATGTTTCAAGGTTTTTTGTAACATTGTGACATAGGTGCTGGCTGTTATTTTGCCCCCAATCATTTGTAACTTAGTAAACTGGTGAAACATTTAGAAAATAATTCTTGATTTTTTTTAGCTTGGAAACAGAATAAGGTTGATTAATTAGTAATAAGTCCTTTTGAAAATTGTGTTGATTGCTTTTGAAGAAGTTTTCTTGCATTCAAGGTATGCTTGACGCTTATTATAAGCACTATTAGCAGACGTCACTCTATGCTTTGGATATACTTCCTCTGTCTGGGTAAATTAACACTAAATTGACTTGAAAGATTATCAAGGGAGTTCCATCGTTCAGTCTTGGCAGTTGAAAAGAAGATACTTGGAAAAGCTACTAAAAAGGGAGCCGGAAGTTGAGCTTGTGATTTTCAATTGCAGTACTCTATCTGATGATAGGCTCTTCCACTGTTTTATGACTTGCAGATCTTGTATTTCGAACTTGGAGAAGATGAATGTCCCTGGCGAATAAATGGATGCAAGGAGCCTTTCTTTTTTCCTGCTTGTAGTGTTTAATTATAAAGTCTTCGACTATTTTATGACTTGCAGATCTTGTAATTCGGGTTTGGAGAAGAAAAGTCCCTGGCGAATAATGGCTGCAATGAGGGCTCCCCCCCCCCCCCCCCCTTCTATTTTTGATATATGGAGTTGCACAAACTAACCAATAGGTGGCTGCTGGGAGGCCATTTATTAGGGGAAAGGAAAACGTCCATTTAAGATTGCCACAGCTTTAGCTTTAGCACTTCTTGAATGGTTACTTGATTGTTTTGATGTTTATCAATGGTTGTTTCCCATACGTGGTTATGCAATTTGCCCGATATTGCCAGGTTTAATCCGTGTTTGTATTGCTCAAGGTGGATCCTATCTTGGCAAGGAATGAGTAGGATGTTACTGGGATTTGATCTTCTTCAACCATAACATGAGGATCCATGTTTTAAAAGGTAAAGCTGGAACATACTGTATCTTGCCTCGGCACAAAGCATCCTCTAAGCGCCACAAGGAAATCATGGAAGGCTAAAATCTCATGGTTCTGACGTTTCGAAAGGGTGGGGCATTTGTGCCATGCATGCTTTATGCTTTTGACTGTTTGCCCAATTGCTGATGAGCAAACTGGGAGCTGAACTCCAGTTGGTAATGAGAAACAATACTGGAGAAGAAGAACCTGGGTTCTTCGCTTCAGGCACAACAAAATGTATTTGTTGCAATGAGGTATGGGTTCCCAAAGTTTGTGCACAGACGTTGTTTCAGAGTAAATCATTCAGTTAAAGATGATGCACTTTTATCACAATTTAATGGAAAGACAAGAGGGATGACACCAAGGAGATTGAAACTAAGGTATCTACTTCTGTCATAGCTTGTCATTCAGAAAGGACAAGTTCGATTCTGATAGTGCTAGTGCTCTAATCAATTGTGAATTAGAAGCTACTATGGCAATGCAGGTGATGCAAATCAAGCAATGGCGATGATAACCAGATTACGAGAAGAGAAGGCAACACTAGAGATGGAAACCCTGCAATGCCTCATGGAAGAGCAAGCTGAATGTGACAGTGAGGCATTACAGAAAGCAAATGATCTGCATGTACGTTGAGAAGAGAAAGCAACTCAAGGCCAAAAATTGAAAGAATTTTAACTAATTTTGTTTGCAGTTGACTGTTTTCGTCCAATTATAGACGCAATACAATGTCTCGCTCTCATAGATGACCCTTGTGTTAGACGCAGAACTTGAACTTCAAAACAGAATTTTTGGGACGTCAATATCTTGTAGGATCAAGGATGTAGCTAGGCCAAGTTACGAGTCCCCTAGAAGGGAAACGAGTTGACCAAGTAGAAGCAATATGCAAAAAAAGAAGTCTAAATGTTCCTATCAACATATAGAAATTAGAAATCAAAGACAACTGGTGATGTTAACTTGAACCTTTGGCTGCTCTAATATTAATAGGTTAAATTGTATGACCAAGTCATAATCTTCAGATTGTTTGATTGTCGTAACACATTACGTCGGCACTTAATGCCTATACTTCTCATTCTTTTTCAAAAATAGCGATACGGTGAGAATGGAAAGTTTAGGTCTATTGCAGTTAGGTAGTATCAGATCTTAGGATCTTGAGATTTATGAATAACATTTCTGGGGCATCTTGAATGTTGTCTCCGAGTCATGTCTGTAATATGCCAGATTAATAAGGGAAGGGTAGACTTGTCATTACATGTATATAAGGAGGGCATATTAGTCATTGAATGGACAAAAATTAGTTACGCAGTTAGTGGGAATTCCTGTATCGCTCATTACATTGAAGATGAAATAATATCTCTCCCTATCCCTCTTTAATCTGCTATTTTCGCATTGCTATAAACTCTTCAGAAGCTCTTCTTCCACTTGAAGCTTGTTAGATTTACAGGTTTGGTACTTAATCAGTTAAGTACATGAAATGTCACAATTTATGTATCATATTTTGGTAGGGTAAAGAGATTAAGAATGAAATCTGGATGAGTTATTTGAGGTTGTTAAAAAGTTTGAAAAGGGTAGAAGTAAACCAAATTTGGGTTTAATACATGAAATTTGACTTCTTTGAGATGATTAATTTGCTATTCATGGGAAGCTATGACTTCCTTTTGTAAACGATAAAGCTTGTCTATATGCTTAACTTTGTAGCACAATTTTCTATTAATTTCTCTATTCTTTTTTCTAATATTTGAGCTTTAGTTCTTTGTAGTACCAAACGCAAAAGAATGTACGTAGTTCATATTGGGCTTAACAAAATTGTTTGATGAGTAGTCTATGTTGATGACATTTAATTGACTAGTAATAATTCTTTGCATATTTTCACTCCATCACTTTCTAAGGGTCGAAACCTATAAAAAATATACGTGCATCTACAAATTCAAGTAGTAGAAACTTTTTATCTTTGGTTACGATATATTCCCAAATGGAATAGATTTATGAAAAAGAGAAACTTTGAAATTGATTTGCAGTATTCAGAAGTCCTATCATTCGAACTCATAAATAAAAGAAAAGAAAGAGAACAAAAGCAAGAAAGAAGACGAGAAAACCCGTGCGTAAAAGCGAAAGGCTGCCTCTTCTGTGCCATCACTTTGATTCAAAATAAGTGTCTTTTTACATAATTAAAAAAAAATTAATTTTATTTTTTTAAAATTTATCCTTATTTGTACATATCCCAATACAATTTTTAATTAAGGATAATTTTGTCAAATTATCTTTTTTTTCTTTAGGAGTTAATATTTTCTCAAGGGTATATCAAATATCAAAAATTCACTCGAAGGAATACTCAGTTAAATGTAAAACAGATGGATGAAAGGGACAAAAGTTGCTTATGAATTGGACCCAAAACCAAAAACTGGATTCATTCAGCTTTCAATTTTTTTCATTCATGTCACTTCTTTTTCACAAGGGAAGAAATTGAATTAAAAAAATGATGTAGATGGCGAATGTTACTCTCATCATTTTACTTTGTTTTTTACACTATTTTTTTATTAGTTTATTTCAAAAGAATTTTATATTTTTTTAATGAGAAATTTCTATAACCTCATAAATATTATGGGCATATATTTTTGTTTTGGCTTTTATTAAAACTATCAAATTTAAAGTTTATTAAACTAAATCTATGTCCAAACACTACTCAAATGCTAACCACATAGTACAAACGATGAACAATATACGTAAGATCACAAGTTATAAAAAAATTCTTTTTTCGTGAATTTCGTGCCGAATGAACCATAGCCAAACAAATTGAAACAAATAAGTAGAATATACTTTATCGATCTCCTGTAAAGCTGGAGGAATAAAATAACCACTTTTCGGGAACTCACTTCCCCAATTTTTTACTACTCACCCTTAAATCTTAATATTAAAGTAATGAACAGTTCTCCAAAATCAGCATTGTTAGAAAGACAAGATTTCTTCTCAATGGCTAAGATGCTTAACTTAATACAACAAGAAAGGAAGGAATATACTTAAGAAATTAAACCACTCTAAGAATGCCCCAGAGCCGTACATATCTTAATTAATCAGGATATCTCTTCTTGATTATGCTCTACTTTTTCAGACAAAAGTTGGCTATTTTCAGCTTATAGCAAAATAAACATCTCAGCTTCCCGAGTACAATAGAAGAAGAATCATAGCAATTTTCCACCACATAATGCTTAAGCTGTTTTGGGGAAATGGAGATGCTGCAGACTTCATATCACCAATCCTTTAAAAATTACAAAGAAAACAAATAGTAAGAAAGTTAATAAAGATGCTCAAGTACTTTCACTAATGCAGAAACTTCATATAGGAGTAATAGTAAACACTACCTGGATCCAGATGTAGCATAAATACATTTTTCATGACCTACAACATAAAAAAAACACAATGTAAATGTTAGAAAGGAATAACATTAAGTTTTCCATGCCTAAAAACTTCCCATAAGGTTCATCTTGAACTGGACATATATATTGGCCAGTGGCACAAGAATGCGGTTTTATATTCATATATTTGAGAAGAATACAATTATTAGATGAAAAGATAATGATCCAGGCCACTCACTGGGGTTGGTTTTAGTCAAGATAGCAGTTCCTCCAAAATTGCAAGCAATATCAGAATTACCATTCTGTTGGTAGTAGTGATTGAAAGCAAATGAAGCATGAGATAAAAGGGTATCGGGTTCAAAACACGGGCCACCGGCTTGGATCGGTCTGCAATCGGCCATTCCCAATCCACAAGCCCAGTCCAATGCATTCTGCAGATCAAATTGTAAAGCCCCGGCCCGTGCCACGCACCAAGTTGTCCCACCAAGGAATGTAGTGTTGCCTTCAGGAAATGGAATACCTGATTCCTCCTTCTCTTGCACCATCCCCTCTACTTCAACAACTATATATATATAAACACTAATTGAATCGAGGACTACACTTATATACATTGATAGTACTTTCTAAGAAGAGTTAAACATTTGTCATAGACATTCTATAAACCTTATCAAACTCTGACTATAATTAAACTATTTGAGCTAAAGCATATAGAACTATGTTGGACACCAAAAACGAAAATGAGTGTTTTCTTTAGTTGCTTTCCCCTACTAAAAAGAAGCTTTCCTCAGGCAAACAAGTTTATCCTTAATTTGCTTTGAGAGTTGTAACTCAGGACCCTGTTTGGGTAGTAACCAAATCTTTAACTCATATCCTTGACCATTAAAATGAAAAGAAAATCTTCAATTAACTTTTGGCTCCCCTTTTATCTTACTTGACTATTTGGGATGATCCAAAAAACTGAATCACAATCTTTCTTTCAGGTAAGGGAAATTTTCTATCTTCTTTTGATCTAAATAAGGTCAACCTCACGAACTATTTTATAGTGGCAACAAACAAATCCTTTTTAACTTTTGACCTTTACTCTTATTCTTTTCTTCCTTTGTAGAGCTAGCATTGATCACAAACTATTACATTCATCCATACATTTACCCACTTAATATTCTATTCTAAGATCATTAACAATGTTCATTTAACAAGCCAAAAAATCCCAGAGAATATTAATTAAGAAAAACATTGAGAAGTGTAAAACCTTAGTATAATCAGTCACTAACCGCAAATAAAGTTGGCACATTCTCCTAGACATTATGGTAAAACAACAGTGAAACAGAACATTAAAGTTTAAATTGGCATATTTTTCCCTAAACAGTAAGAAAGCAGCACAAATAAAACATAGAAAAAACAAAAGTCTTAAGAATACAGTATAATCAATAATCAAGAAAGTAGTAGAAAGTAAAAATTAATCACATAGACATGCACGATAGCAAGACTTGAAGGGAAAAAGGAACATTACCCACATAACATTTAATGACCAAAAAACTTAGAAAGATCCAAACTTTAAATGCCATTGGTGTAAAAATGGTTAAACCAACTTCTTCTCCTGCTGAAGAGAAGACTGAAACTATGGACTATTCTTCCTCTTCCTCTTAGTTAAGGAAGAAGAGTGAAGTGTTATAATGCCACTTTTAATACCTGAAGAATCAAACCATTTCTTCAAGAGAAATTTTCCTTTCTATTTTATGTGTGTTTTCTTTTTCTTTTTTCCTCTTTTGTGTGGAGTAGTGAACACTTAGGAAGCTAAGTACTTGTGCTGACAAGAGCTACTTTAAGCTAACTACTTGCCTGATGGACTTCACATTTTTATTTCTGTGTGGGTCCCATATAAAGGTCATCGGAACATCTTATTGGATGTGACTTGCCATTATTTCCTCACATATAATTTTTGGTTTAACTCCCTCAAATACTTACTGGGAAAAATGTTCATCATTGATTTCTTTTGGTTATTTGGTAAAGTAGTTAAATAGATAGATATGGCAGAAACTTAAAAGAAATTTTAGAATATATTTACTTCACCCTTAATTAGAGATAAAATAAAAATAAAAACTCTAATAGAGATCATTTTCCTTTTTAATGAATCTTATGCGACTCAAATTAGGACTCTTGTACAATGCAATTTCGGTAGTAATATTCCATTTCAGTAATTGGACAACGGATGAAAAAGCTAACTCCTACTTTACTCCATAACCTTAAATACGAGCCATGCTAACTCCTACTTTACCCCTTGATTTTAAAAAAACGAGTGATATAACATTTTCTATTCAACATTGCAAGGACAGACACCCGACAACACGACCAAGTACCAACCAAACCTAAGTATATTTGCCAAGAAAAGAATAAATGTCCTGTTTTTCTAAAACTGAACTACCACGACTCTCGCTAACTGCATCAAATTCTTTTTTAAAAAATAATCTAATATGAATTGGATTTAAGGATCAAGAAGTTCTCAAAACTGTAGATAGGATCTTTTCGTATTTTTCTTTAATCTTAACTTTTACCTGAAAGTGAAGAAATGTCTCACTAGTTATAGCTAAACATTAGATTATGCAATCGGTATTCAAGAAAATAAAGAAAAAGAATTGGACATGGCGCAAATTTTTAGATCTACGGTAAAAGGGATTTCATTGCTAAAAGAAAAGGAAATGGAAAAGAATATGTGGTAGTCCAACTAAAAATAAAAATAAAAAATCAATATTTACAATCATGTAATGATATTAGATGTCTCATTGGAATTATGATAAATTAAACTTCTATTTTGCCCTATATTAATCCGCATGAGATACGAATATACATTGAATGGCTAAAATGAGATACATCCCAACAATGTGTGAAGTTGGGGTTTATGATGAGTTCCACTCTTCAAAAACAAAAAATTGCATTCTTGAAAGGAGTATTAAATATTAGTCCTTATTTGTTCAATAGATTATCATTTTTAGTAGAATAATCTGATCATTTTGACTACTGTTTTAAAAGGCATTTTCGGAGCGATGGTGTGGGGCGAAAGTCTCAAGAGGCATACGTCCAACAATTTGGGGTGTACGTCCGGGCGTTCGAGACGCGTTTTATAGTGAGGATTAAGCTCTAGAGACTTTTTTAAATTAAAACAAAATTTGTTGAATAAGTCCTTCATATAATACCCAAATTCTCAAAAATCAGTTTGATAATTACTCAAAAGGTTTAAAAAGGAACTCAAAAGTATTAAATTTAAAAGTCAAAACTTTTTTTATTGATTGAAGCCCTAATTCATGGTCTTTTAAAATTTTTTATTTTGTCCGCTAGTATCCTAATATCTCCCAAAAGCAACGAATATTTAATATTTTTTACAAATACAAAGAGAACTGCATTCTCCTTCATAGCAGCAAGTTCAAAGTTCAAATGACAGGTTAATCATCCTTTTTATTCCTCCATATAGAAAAATTTATTCTTTTAGACTCAAATTACTTGTGCTTGTAAGTAGCGTATAATAGATTGTTTTGATTAGTTTTTTGTGGGGATGGAGCTCTCTCTCTCTCGCGCGCGCGTGCGCGCACACACATTTATGAATATGCATATCAAAACATCTTCACAGTTGAGATTATTTTGGGGGTTCCAGAAATCAAAATGGGCTGGGTCGGCCCATATCTTTACCACCCAACTATCTGATTTGGCCCATGTTTTTATTTTATTTTGTTTTAACCATTTGTCAAAATTCACTTGCTCAACTAATAATATGGGGCATTTGCATCTATACACAGTTTTTGGGTCAACATTTAACTTATACCCGCTTTGCAAAAAAAATTGCAACCGTACTCACTTTTCGGGTAACTTCAGACATACGGGCCTGAAGTAGTAAAAATTTATGTTTGAAGTTTGAATTTCAGAATGTTTTGCCTTAAGTGTAGCAAAACTTTAGATATTTTTGCCTGAAGTTTGGCCTGACTTGCAAAGGCAATCACGCAAACTTCAGTTCATAGTGCAATGGCAAACTTCAGCTCATAAAACTACAACATGTTTTGGCTGAAGTTTTTATTTTGTAATTGCTGAACTTCAGCATTCTAGGAGCTGAAATTTATTTTGTAATTGCTGAACTTCAGCATTATAGGAGCTGAACTTTGTTTTGTAATTGCTGAACTTCAAGTATGCACACGGAAATGAGAAAGATAATATTTCAAAAAAAGAATTCAACAAAAGAACATATTATACAAAAACGAAATAGTACTAAACAATAATAAATTTAATAGATCATGATTAGCAGCGATTGATGCTGTTCATTTCAAAGATTAAAGAATGAAAAATATTTTCGACATGAAAACAAGTTACTACAGATAAATTAGAACAAAAAATCAATATGCCTGTAAAGCTAAAATATCTAAGAGGTTAAATTATTATGAATAAGACCAAACTGAACATAATGGGACAAGCTGATATATATGAATTATCAGGCTAGAACGCATAACAATATCTCAAGGTTCAGCATTCAAAAAACGAAGGAGGAGGAGAAAGAGGCCCGAAGTTGTTTAAAAAGTGGGTACAAGTTAAAAATATTTTTAAAAAGTGGGTATAGGTTAAATGGGGGCGACTAAATAGGGCACCCCGTGTAATTTTTACTAATCTTATTCATACCGGATAAGCTTATTTATAAGGAAGCGCATTCTATTAAGAATCTTTTCTTAAATTCGAAATATTTTGTTAAGATAGAGGGAGCCAAGCCATTGGATCATATTCCGTGGTACCACATTTGGTGGTCCAAGCTTTTTATATTTGATGAGGTCGCTTGAGTAATGGTTTAGTAATGAAAGATTTAAAGTATAAATAATCGTATTGTACTAAATAATAATGTATTGTAATGACTCGATCGGTCGTTTTGAGTTCTAACGCGTCGTTCGGCAGTTTGAGGTCCTGAGAAGCTTCACTTTAGGTATTACGACTTGTACACGTAGTCGAAATTTAATTTCGGGAAGTGCGGAGTTTGATTTGGAAAGAAAATTCTCATTTTGGAAGCTTTAAGTTGGAAAGAGTGACTAAGGTGTGATTTTTGAGTAAATGACCTCGAAATCGGGATTTAAAGGTTCCAACAGGTTCGTATGATGATTTTAGACTTGGGCGTATGTTCAGATCGAGTTTTGGATGACCCGGAAGCGTTTCGGCGCCTATTTGGAAGAATTTCATTAATTTGAGTTGAAGTGCATTTCAATGTTATCAATATACGTTTGGGATTCCGAGTCTAGGAATAGCTCCGTATGGTGATTTCGGTACTAGGAGCGCGTCCGAAAGTGGATTTGGAGGTCCGTAGGTCATTTCGGGGTCATTTGGTAAAAGTTTTGGAGAGTTTTACAGGGAGTGGAATTTTTTATATCAGGGTCGGATTCCGATTCCGGGAGTTGGAGTAGGTCCGTAATGTCGAATGTGACTTGTGTGCAAAAATTAAGGTCAATCGGGCGTGATTTGATGGGTTTCGGCATCGAATGTAAAAGTTTGAAGTTCTAAAGTTCATTGAGTTTGAATTGGAGGGTGATTCGTAGTTTCGATATTGTTGGATGTGATTTAAAGACTCGACTAAGTTCGTAATGTGTTTTGGGACGTGTTGGTATAATTGGTTGAGGTCCCGAGGGTTTCAGGTAGATTTCGGATGGCTAACGGATCAAATTTGGAATTTGAAGAAGAGTTGAGGGCCTTGAGGCAGCTGATATCTGGTGTACCCGCACCTGCGAGGTTTTGACCGCAGGTGTGGAGGGCGCAGAAGCGACATTAGAGTCGCAAAAGCGGAGCAGGCTGTCCAGGTGAAGGACCGCAGGTGCGGAGCTTTTGGCCGCATCCGCGCAAGCACAGAAGCGGAAAGTGCCTCGTAGAAGCGGAAGCAGGCGCAGAAGCGGATCGCAGGTGCGGCTACCTGACCGCAGGTGCGAAAGACGGGACTGGGAAGTGTGCGAAAGACGGGGCTGGGCAGTGTGCTCTTTAAAAATGGGGCTTGGC